>NC_091084.1:15734423-16035576 GCF_032405125.1 Capricornis sumatraensis
AGAACGGCAAGGGAGGGGGAAGCATGTGCCTCAGGTTGATCTAGTAACAAAAAAAAATTAAAATTAAATTTTAAAAAGAGAGCATAGACTCTGAAACCAGAGTGCTCACGCTAAAACTAAATGAAACACTTAGTAGCTCCATGACTTTGAACAAAGCTATTAGCCTCTCTGCACCTCTTCCCTTCATAATAGGCATAGTAAAAACGATAGTGCATGTGACACAGGGTTGTACAAGGACTATTACATAAGTTACTATTCGTAAAACACCTTGAGTTTTGCTTGGCCAACTGTAGGTACTCAGCCAGAGTTTACAAATACTGTAGTGTGTGAAGCTCACTCTGCACCCCACAATTGACCTTAATTGGGTTTCAATAAATGTTTTATACATTAAATTATTGCACAGAGAGAGGCTATCCCCTTGAGAGTGAAGGATGGAACTTTCTCATTAGTAGGAATAAAATTTTTCCCCATCTATCATTGTTTTAAAAAGTAGTTACAGGACAAGAAAGGAAAACGCAAAGGGCAGGTCTTGATCTAATCAACTGAAGAAATATTCAGTCACAATGGATAGCTCACTGTTTAACAATATTTTTTTAAGCTTTACTTCTCTTTCTCTTTTTGACCATGTCACACTGCATGTGGGATCTTCATTCCCCAACCAGGGACAGAACTTGCACTCCCTGCCTTGGGAGCACAGTCTTAACCACTCGACAGTGGTTCTTAACCACTGAGGAAGTCTCCAGCTAACTGTTATGTTAGTCCCTAACACAATAACAAATAACCAGTAGTAATAAAAATAATAACTATCATTCACCTTTCTAACTGGACATGTGTTTACTTCGGTTCAACCTTATAAAGTAGGAGGCTGCCCTCTGGCTGGAGAGCCAGCGCCAGGTACAGGATCTGTATTAGTCAGGGTAGGATCGGTTTTCTTGTGGTTTAAACCCTCATAGGCTTAACACAAAACCAGTTTATTTCTCATTCACATTATGTGTTCCTTGGGATCAGCAGGAAGCTCTGCTCCCCACACCTACCATTAGCTGCACAATATGAAACATGCAGCTCCCTTATTGCTGCAGCAGGAAAAGGGGAAGTACATATGGGGCTTTCTGTGCTTCAGGCCAGGAGTGACCATGTCCTGTTTACTCAGCCCTGCTCTTTTTTTGACGTGGGCCACACCTTAGGAATCTCTGAAATTTGGAGTGCCACGTCAGTGTCTGGGACTTGGCTAGGGCTGGCAGTGTGGTCCGGGAGGTTCTCAACCCAGACCAGGACCTGCAAGGGCCCTAGCCCTCAATGCTCCTCTGGGAACTTTCTGACCCTGTATCCCATACATGGAATCAACCAGATGTCCCAAGGAGCCCTGAGACCTGTGCCCATGGAAGCATCCTGGTACCATGAGTTTGGCTCTGGTTTCAGGAGGCCAGTCTGGTGCAGCAGACACTACTCCTGCTGGCCAGCAGGATCTGACACCAGATCAGGCTGCTGGACTGGTGATGGCACATTCATTTGTGGTGATTCTCACTCACATTGGACAAAAATGTGTTCTGAGCTACCATCTGTTCCCCCCGCCATCCTTTGGGCTTAAACATGTTATAGGCCTTTATGTCAGCTCTGTGTTCAGTTCACAATGCCATCTCCAGTGTATAGGACCCAAGGGTGACAGCAGGCATTCTTACTCTATACCTCCCACTCTGACCTGCAGCACAGATACCACCCCTTTTGAAGGCTCTGCGTCACGTGACAGAGTCAGGAGGAAGGGGTATATGTCTTTTTCCAGCGTAAAATTTTAGATCACTACTCTTTGATATCAATAGACTTTTTCAGTTGAGGTTTTCTTTTGCTTCCAATTATGGCAGCAATACCATATTCTTCTGAGTCTGTCTGAAGCAGTGCCAGACAAGGAACCAGACATTCCCTGTGTGAATGGGACCACTCCTCTCACTCTGCCCAGGGGCCTATTCTCCCTGCTGGTGTCAGTGTGTGGAATTCAGGGATGCTGTCAGCAAATATTTTGAAAGAGATCACATTCTAGAAATGCAAGGAGTGCATCCTTAAAGGCTGAAAAGAAGACGTGGCTGGTAGGTGTGATGCAACTTACTTCCACTGTAAAATTTTAAACAGTACACTTAACATGACCAAAATTGAATTATCATTCACATTTCCTTTCATACAGGGTCCACACTTACATGTGTGGTCATCAACAGAAAAGGCTAGCAACAACCTTTGAGAGAATCATTAGAAGCCAGTATTCAGAAGCAGCAGAATAGGTAATGCAGTGTCAGAAAAGATGGTGTAACCAGCATGAAACACAGGGAATTAGAGAAGCACAGGAGCAGAAACATCTATATTGTTTCAAGACAAAAAAGTTTCCAAATAGCCATAGCTTTGTAACAACGGTGGTGCCATCTTTTACCCCCAGTGGGAGATATGAAATCAGCCAGAAATGGTGCATTTGATAACAATGAAGTCCAAAAGATGGTTCTTGATCTTGAATGGAAAGAGATGGTGCCTGGACACTAGAAAAATTTTTATTGGCCCTGACTGAACAATAATCAAACACACAGCTATTTCTTCTATAACCACTAGTCTCAGTCTTCATTGATCAATAACTGTACTTACATGACCCCATGACTGTGTAATATATATTTAGATTGAATTGTTTATATAGGCAGGAGTCTTGAAAATAATTTTTGCCCGGGATCACCCCACACCCTGAGTTGATCCCGCTTCCATTCACAAACCGTTGATCAGAATTAATCTTGTGGCCTTACCCAACTGCAAGGGGGATAAAAGTATATCCTGAGAACCCAAAATGAGAGGAAAACCATATATGAGAGACACTAGTAATCTTTGACACAGGAACTGACAAGGATAGAGCTGACTTGGGTTTTCAAAGAATGGCCATGTTTTAGCAATTAAAAGTTGCTTCCTACAGGCTTCCCTGGTAGCTCAGTGATAAAGAATTCACCTGCCAAGGCAGGAGATGTAAGAGATGTGAGTTCAATCCCTGGGTTAGGAAGATCCCCTGGAGAAGGAAATGGCAACCCACTCAGGTATTCTTATCCTGGAGAATCCCATGAACAGAAGAAACTAGTGGGATACAGTCCATGGTGTCACAAAGGGTTCAGTTCAATTCATTCAGTCAGTCATTTGTGTCCGACTCTTTGCGACCCAATGAATCACAGCACGCCAGGCCTCCCTGTCCATCACCAACTCCCGGAGTTCACTCAGACTCACGTCCATCGAGTCGGTGATGCCATCCAGCCATCTCATCCTCTGTCGTCCCCTTCTCCTCCTGCCCCCAATCCCTCCCAGCATCAGAGTCTTTTCCAATGAGTCAACTCTTCGCATGAGGTGGCCAAAGTACTGGACTTTCAGCTTTAGCATCAGTCCCTCCAAAGAAATCCCAGGGCTGATCTCCTTCAAAATGGACCGGTTGGATCTCCTTGCAGTCCAAGGGACTCTCAAGAGTCTTCTCCAACACCACAGTTCAAAAGCATCAATTCTTTGGTGCTCAGCTTTCTTCACAGTCCAACACTCACATCCATACATGACCACTGCAAAAACCATAGCCTTGACTAGACAGACCTTTGCTGGCAAAGTAATGTCTCTGCTTTTCAATATGCTATCTAGGTTGGTCATAAGTTTTCTTCCAAGGAGTAAGCGTCTTTTAATTTCATGGCTGCAGTCACCATCTGCAGTGATTTTGGAGCCCCAAAAAATAAAGTCTGACATGGTTTCCACTGTGTCCCCATCTATTTCCCATGAAGTGATGGGACCGGATGCCATGATCTTCGTTTTCTCAATGTTGAGCTTTAAGCCAGCTTTTTCACTCTCCTCTTTCACTTTCATCAAGAGGCTTTTTAGTTACTCTTCACTTTCTGCCATAAGGGTGGAGTCATCTGCATATCTGAGGTTATTGATATTTCTCCCAGCAATCTTGATTCCAGCTTGCACTTCTTCCAGCCCAGCGTTTCTCATGATGTACTCTGCATAGAAGTTAAATAAGCAGGGTGACAATATACAGCCTTGACGTACTCCTTTTCCTCTTTGGAACCAGTCTGTTGTTCCATGTCCAGTTCTAACTGTTGCTTCCTGACCTGCATATAGGGTTCTCAAGAGGCAGGTCAGGTGGTCTGGTATTCCCATCTCAGACTCTTCTTTATCCCACAGCTGTTCTAAAGCCTAATCAAAAGTTAAACCCTTATTATCATATGTGAAATAGATCACCAGTCCAGGTTCAATGCATGAGACAGGGTGCTCAGGGCCGCTGCACTGGGATGACCCATAGGGATGGGATGGGGAGGGATGTGGGAGGGGGGTTCAGGATGGGGAACACATATACACCTGTGGCAGATTCATATCAATATATGGCAAAAACCACTGCAATACTGTGAAGTAATTAGCCTCCAATTAAAATAAAACAAAGCTAAGCCCTTGCCTACACTGTGCTGCACCACAGTTTCGTGCAGTGCTCACAGCATAAATATGACAAAAGTCAGAGTTCCCAGGACTGCAAGAAGCAATCCGCAGGTGTATCAGCTATAGCCTTGGACAGAGTGGAGATGAGGATTCCAAAGCCAGGCAACTAAGGAAACAAAGAAATGACAGAACGTATAGAAAAAGAACTGATACAGAAATTTCTAGATAATTTCCTACAGACACTAGAGAAAAGAAGAGAACCTCTAAGAGAGGTCTGAGGTCCTGATGGGGAATGGGACTGACAGTCATTTTAAACTGCAGTGCGCTTGCCTCAAAGTATCTGAAATTCGAATTTGAATACCTGTCTCCTCTCCAGAGTTTTGGTCTATGGTTCAGTTCCTCAAAGCTGGATTTGACACCTAGGTTCTTTCACCTTTATAAAGGTAACTCCACTAAAGTTACTGTGGGCATCATAAATGTGAAGTTATATTATCTTTTTCTGTGATCTTTACAGTGTTTAAAATTTTTTAAAATAAATGATGGCCTTTGAAATTTGCTCATTAGGAATTTTAACAGCTGGTAAATAATATATTTGGGGATGAGTGAACTTCTTGGATCTCCCTCAAACCTCAACATTTGTCTACTTCTTCATCAGGATGGCACCTACTACATGCAGCCATCACGAGATGGTTGGCAGCTTAGGTATTGATCCTGCCCCATAGTATCAGATCTGTTCGCCTTCCTCCAGAGCCTCGTTTTAGGCTTTAACATGGGCTTACTGATACTCTAGAGACACAGAGCAACATTCCTCAGTGGTGCTGATGGCTTGGAGAAATTCAGGCCATCACAGTAATTCGATGGAAAGTAACTTCTTGGATGAAAGGGAGAAAGGTGAGGGAGCAGGGGCAGAGAGCGCAAGACAGGAAACCAAAGGAACTAGTGCTGATGTCATGAAGCAAGCTTCATGGGAGGATGTTTCACGGAAGGAAAAGAGAAGCTTGAATATTCAGGAGATTCCTGTATGTAAAAGTGAAATGTGTGTAACAAGGGAATAAAAGTTAAATGTTGGGGGGTGGGGGTCACGTGAAATCAATAGATAGCAGTGTCTGCAAATTTAAAATTTGCTATTTAGCTCCAAGTTCAAGTCTTATGACCAGCTAGAATTAAAGCATCCCTCTGGTACAAAAAAATCAATGAAGGGAAGAAAAAAAATTCTGTTCTTCACTACAGCAAAATTAGCATGTGAAATTAACTTTGAAAAGTTTCAGGTCAGGCATAGTGTCCAAGAGGAAATGGGCTTGAGACCAACTCAATGGAAAGACTGGTGATTGAGAGAAGGTAGGATTTCAGGAGGTGAGTGAAGGCAGCAGAGCAAGGGTTCATTCATCTAGTCAACAAATTTATTTTTTAATAACTTTTGGGGGGGGGAGGCTGTGCTGCATCTTGATTGTGATGCACGGGCTTCTCTAGTTGTGCCATGTGGACTCCAGAGCACACAGGCTCAGTAGTGTGGTGCATGGGCTTAGATGCCCGTGAAACATGGGAGCTTAGTTCCCCAACTAAGGATCAAACCCATGTCCTCTGCATTGGAAGGTGGGTTCTTAACCACTGGACCACCAGTGGAGACTCCAACAGAATTTATCAAGTATCTGTTAGGCAGTATGCTAGATGGAGAATACATAGAAATATATAAAATATAGCCTCTCTCTCAAGGAGCTTCTATGTGGAGTAAATGAGAGACTGACAGGTTAACTCTAATTATAATATAGTAGGGAAATCATAGAACATAGAGAAGTATTGATCAATCTTATGTAAACAATTTCTTCTGTTCATTTTCAGAACTACAGGAGTCCTTAAGAGTTCAGAGAATGAACTGTGTACTTCAGCAAGATATATGAGACTTCCCTCCCACCACCACTCAAAATCTCTCTCTGCCACCAGCTACCCCATTTTATTTTATAGAATTGTGTTTGCAAAAAGTAAATGACTTAGTTAATTTATGCTCTCATCTAATTCTGCATTTCTCATCAAGTCTTCAAGTACTATCTTATAAGCAACGTTGCTGCAGAAACTTTATCAGAATATCATAGAGGAAATTATATTCTAACAGTAGGCTGCCAAAGATAATTCACAGCAGAATAGTATTGACTGTCAATTCCTCCCAATAAAATCTGTGGACCAGTAACTTTGATAGAATCTTTAAAATGGCTCAAAATGAGAAATTAAGGCAGAGTATTGGTAGGGCTTCAAGATCTTGGTTGAGTAGTTTTATGGTGGTCTTGCAAATGGAAACTGGTTGAAATTGGTCAGAGTTTTATCATTATTGTTATAATCATCCAAATGCCTCTACCAAGATGCACTGAGGTAGGGTGTCTTGATGGGCAAGCTATTAGTCCTGACAAGTAAGCTGTTTCAATGATTTACTTTTCTTTTTGACTTTTCTTTTTTCAATGAGCAAGCATTTCTTAGCAGATAACCAACTTATTTTTACCTGGTCCCAGCACCGATTAACATAAGAACAAGACACAATATCTAGTCCCAGTATTATATAGTATGGAAACAAGAAAAATTTGATTTCAGTTCTTAGTAGTCACATAATTTCTTTTGAACATGTTCCCATTTAACAAGTAAAATTCCCAGGCTAAAAATGGATTAGAAGGACCATTATTCAAGCTAATACAACATCTATCCTGCCACTGTTAGTCACAGTGAATAATTAAAAATTAAATATAGATAAAATTAAGAAGTATAAATAAGGGGAGAGCACAAAAGAACTATCTTTTTAGTAAAGTCCAATATATTACAAATACTCATCTGGACACAAGGTTGTGATGAAGAATAAATGCAAACAATCAGTAGATATCACTAATCACCAATGAAATTTCTGAAGTACAAAAATAATCATAACACTTAAGTTTCTATGAACACATCCTATTTCTTCATCCAAATGTCCTAAAATATGATTTTTGTCGTCTGGCCTCAGCTTCATCACCTACAATACTTTACTCTCATACATAAAGTTCTTTCAACTATACCTACTTTTTTAGACCTTTGAACACACTCTTGCTTCTGTCTGCAGTGTCTTACTCTTCTTTCCCCAGCCACCTGGATAATTTCCATTTATCTTTCAACAATGAATGTAAGTGGCACATATTTAAGAAAATGTCATGACACCGCCTGGTTATGTTCAGTGGCACTCCTCTTTGACCCTAAAGTACCCCCTGAGTTTCTGACTCCCTACCAGATTTCACACTGGGTTATGTTGGCTATTCAGCTTACCTCTAACATTTACTAAGAGCTAAGGACTATGTTTTCTTCATCCTGATATTCTTCCGTGCTTCGCAATATGACTTACACTTACTTTTTTAAACTTTTATGTTGTATTGGGGTATAGCCAGTTAACAATGCTGTGACAGTTCCAAGTAAACATCAGTGGAACTCAGCCATCCATATCCATGCATCCATTCTCCCCATAACTCCCTCCCATCCAGGCCACCACACAACATTGAGCAGAGTTCCATGTGCTATATAGTAGGTCCTTGTCAGTTATCCATCAAAAACATATCAGTGTGTACACGTCCATCTCAGACTACATTTATTTTTATTAAACTATTTCTATTGAATGTAGTTGGAGAGTTTACAGCTATATAAAAGGATATTGACCAAAATGAGTTTAAGTGAATCCTCATATTGTAGTAAATATGCTTTGCATGTGTGCTTTGTATTTTGAAAAATTTTCCAAATTATTCCTTTAAAAGATACTATGGAACTTTCTGAATTGTCATAAACCAAATGGAAAAGTATTGATTTGAGAATACTGAAGTTTACTCCTTATGCCTATCATGCCTTAGCCCACAGGGCTGTTTGTCAATCCAGAACAGTCAATTCTAATTAGGGCAAATTCAGATATTCAGCCTACCCAAGCAAGGGAAATGACAATATCCAATTTGGAGGATAAATCTCTCGAGCTTCAGGAAATATTATCAAGGCTAAGCAATCAATACACTGACAGTAAAAATAAAGACACACGGAGAACCACAAACCAGACCTCGAGTAAAGGACAATTGCTAGATAAGATTGCCCAGGAAGTAATCATAAAAGATCTTGCACCAATCGCTCAGTAATATCTTAGAGAATTTAGTCCATTAGACATAGCTAGACAGCCGCTTTCAGTCATATTAATTATATATGAAATATTTTTAAATGACAACAAACAGGCACCTATAATTATGAAACAACTCACGAGGATGTTTCACAACATCCTGATGTTTCCTCAGGCTTAGTGGTGTTAGGTTTTATCTTTAAAAGCTCTGTAAAGTCTCTGCGTGTGCCATGTGTGTGCTCAGTAATGTCCAACGCTTCATGATCCCATTGACTGTAGTCCACCAGGCCCCTCTGTCTGTGGAATTTTTCCAGGCAAGAATACTGGAGTGGGTTGTCATTTCCTACTCCAGGGCATCTTCCTGACCCAGGGATTGAACCCACATCTCCTGTGTCTCCTGCATTGGCAGGCGGATTCTTTACCACTAGTGCCACCTGGGATGCCCTGTAAGGTCTAATGAGGGTGAATACTTTATAGCCATAGATAACTTACCTGTCTTCACTTTCCTTGGCCCCAGTCAGCTCTGGGCACTAGTGCCCTTCATCCATAGGCTCACTTTTGTCTGCTTCAGCAAGAAGACATGAGCAGAGGAAGAAATAACATCTGAAATCTGGCATGAGTCCAGGTGGGGAGAGTGGGCTCTGTCTTTACTGGCCACATGCCCAGTCCATTGCCAATCTTCCACCTCAGATCCTGAGTAGTAGGCCTGTTTTCTGAATAAACAAGAGTCTTTCCTGGAATCCCAGCCCACTTGCAGGAGTCGTTACAATGCATGGGCCTTGAGAATACTCGAGCACCAGGAGTGTTCTTTTGGATGCTATCTACACACTGAAGGTTCACCTAAAACCTCACTCTATGAAACATCATTGGATATTGTTTTAGGCAGCTTGGGCTGCTAAAGCAGAATGCCACAGACTGGATTCCTTAAACAACAAAAACATATTTCACACAGTGGAGGCTGGGAAGCTCAAGATGAGGGTATCAACCTTTTAGGTTTCCAGTAAGAGCTCTCTTCCTGACTTGTTGACAGCCACCTCCTCAGTGCATCCTCCATGGAAGAGAGAAAGAGTGAAAACAGACTCTTTGGTGTTTCCTCTAACAAAGACACTGATCCACTGGCTATTACCCCATCCTTATGACTTCATTGTATAAGTCATCAGTTCAGTTCAGTTGCTCAGTCATGTCTGACTCTTTGTGACCCCATGGACTTACACAGTCCATGGAATTCTCCATGCCAGATTACTGGAGTGGGTAGCCTTTCCCTTCTCCAGAGGATCTTCCCAACACAGGGATTGAACCCAGGTCTCCCGTATTGTAGGCGGATTCTTTACCAGCTGAGCAACAACAAGGGAAGACCTTGTAAGTCATAAGGTAACCTTAATTACCTCCTCATAGGCCTTATCCCCAAACCCAGTTACATTGGGGATTAGGACTTTAGTATATGAATTGGGAGCAGCAGGGCATAATTCAGCCTGTAGAAGATATAAACACTAATCTAAATCTAAATTAAGCCTAGTTATCTAAGTACAATCAACAACAATAACAAAGCAACAATGTCTACTATTTATTAAAGGCTTACTTTCACAAAACTATTTCTAATTTTTAGGATAATATTACTTTTCCCTACCTTGCAGCAGAGGGAGTTGAAGGCTTGAGGTGTAAAGCCCTAATCAAGGCCATACCACTACAAAATGACAGAGTTGGAACTCAAACCCGTATCTGTAGGAATTCAAAGTCCCAATGTAATGTGTCTATCATGACTTCTTAGAAACTATAATTCAGATCACTGATAAATCTTCAGTCCCAGTGTCCTCCCTTTCCCCACCTGCCTGAACTGTGATTAGTAGTTTGCCTCATAGACACACCTGAGTTTTGATAATTATGGAGATAACAGCAAGTCAATCAAAAGGTCTTTTCAACACCTAAGATCAGGCACTTGGTAGAGCACTAGATTACTTCTTAAATATCTACACATGCCTGAAAAGATTAATTTAGAACCAACAGATTCAGATGGTACTTTGGTTACTGTAATCAAATTTTGCAGCGGTCTGCCTCTTTGATTCATGCTCTTATTTAAAATTCTGCATTGCTCTTTGTGATATACCAGCTGTTAAACTGCCATCACATCCATCTTCCTCTATCTTTGGCTTCCCAGCACAGCATCCATTTATTCTTTAATTCAAAATATACGATTGAACCTTGAACAACACAGGTTTGACTGTGCAGGTCCACTTACACAAGGACTTTATTCAACAGTGAATACTACAGTACTACATGAACTGGGGTTGGTTAAATCTGGGTTGCAGAACCATAGATATTGAGGAACCACAGATATAAAGGGCCAACTGAAAGTTACATGTGGCCTTCCCAGGTGGAGCCAGTGGTAAAGAATGTGCCTACCAATGCAGGAGATGTAAGAGATATGAGTTTGATCCCTGGGTCAGGAAGATCCCCTAGAGGAGGGTATGGCAACCCACTCCAGTATTCCTGCCTGGAGAATCCCATGGACAGAGGAGCCTGGCAGGCTACAACCCATAGGGTCACAGAATTGGATCTGACTCAAGTGTCTTAGCACACACACACAGGTAAGTTATATGTGAATTTTTGAGTGCATGGAGGGCCGGCACCCCTAACCCCCAAACCCCCACATGTTGTTCAAGGCTCACCTGTACTTACTGAGCCCCTACTAGCTGTCAGGCATGTGGGATACATGAGAGAACACAGCAGATAATATCCCTGCCATGATGCTAATATGCTACCATATGGGAACAGAAACTAGTAGCCATACTAAATAAGCAAAATATATAATGTGTAGAAATTATAATACAGCCTATGGAAAAAGAAAGGGCAGCGCAAGCTAAGGGAGATCAAGAGCATGAGAGGAGAGGGTCATAGTAAACCTCTCTGAGAAGGAGATATGATCAAAAATATAAGGAGATGGCACATATCTGAGGAAAAGCATTTCAGACACAGCAAACAGTACTACAAAAACTTTGAGGTGAAAGCAGGCCTAGGAATGATTGAGGAAGAGCAAAGAGACCAGCAAGGCAGGAGCCCAGTGAGCAGGAGAAAAGTCAGAGAGTTAATGGGGCACCAGATAATGAAGGGCCTCTGGCCATTGTAAGGGTTTTCATTTTTTACACTGAATAAATCAGAAAATGATTGCAGGATTCTGAAAGGAGGAACAATCATGACCAAACTCATATTTTTAAAGAATAATCATCATCTTGGTTTTTATATAAAGGACTGACTTTAGGGGAGCAAGAATAAAAGCAAGGAGGCCAGTTAAGAGGTCTTTGCAATTATGTTGGGCAGGTGAGTTTTGGGGAGCATGGTGATAGTGGTGGTGGTGGTGAAGGTGATGGTGTTGGTGATGGTGGTGGTGATAGTGGTGGTGATGGTGGTGGTGGTGATGGTGGTGGTGATGGTGGTGGTGATAATGGTGGTGATGGTGGTGATGGTGGTGGTGATAGTGGTGATGGTAGTGATGATGGTGGTGATAATGATGGTGATGGTGGTGGTAGTGGTGAAGGTGATGGTGGTGATGATGGTGGTGGTGGTGAATGTGATGGTGGTGATGATGGTGATGGTGGTGATGATGGTGGTGATGGTGGTGATGATGGTGGTGGTGGTGAAGGTGGTGGTGGTAGTGGTGAAGGTGATGGTGGTGATGATGGTGATGGTGATGATGATGGTGGTGATAATGGTGGTGATAATGATGGTGATGATGGTGGTGGTGGTGGTGGTGGTGGTAGTGGTGAAGGTGATGGTGGTGATGATGGTAGTGATGGTGGTGATGATGGTGGTGGTGGTGGTGAACATGATGGTGGTGATGATGGTGATGGTGGTGGTGATCGTGGTGATGGTGATGGTGGTGATGATGGTAGTGATGGTGGTGATGATGGTGGTGGTGGTGAAGGTGATGGTGGTGATGGTGGTGGTGATGGTGGTGGTGGTGATGGTGGTGATAGTGATGGTGATGGTGGTGGTGGTGGTGGTGATGGTGGTGGTGGTGAACATGATGGTGGTGATGATGGTGATGGTGGTGGTGATAGTGGTGATGATGGTGATGGTGGTGATGATGGTAGTGATGGTGGTGATGATGGTGGTGGCGGTGAAGGTGATGGTGGTGATGGTGGTGATGATGGTAGTGATGGTGGTGATGATGGTGGTGGTGGTGAAGGTGATGGTGGTGAAGGTGATGGTGGTGATGGTGGTGGTGGTGGTGGTGATGGTGGTGGTGGTGGTGATGGTGGTGATAGTGATGGTGATGGTGGTGGTGATGGTGGTGATAGTGGTGAAGGTAATGGTGGTGGTGATTGTGGTGATGGTGGTGGTGGTGGTGGTGATGGTGGTGGTGGTGGTGATGGTGGTGATAGTGATGGTGGTGGTGATGGTGGTGGTGGTAGTGGTGAACATGATGGTGATGATGGTGATGGTGGTGATGATGGTGGTGATAATGGTGGTGATAATGATGGTGATGATGGTGATGGTGGTGGTGGTAGTGGTGAAGGTGATGGTGGTGATGATGGTAGTGATGGTGGTGGTGTTGGTGATGGTGGTGATGGTGGTGGTGGTGATGATGGTGGTGGTGGTGAAGGAGATGGTGGTGGTGATGGTGGTGGTGGTGGTGGTGAACGTGATGGTGATGGTGATGGTGGTGATGATGGTGGTGATAATGGTGGTGATAATGATGGTGATGATGGTGATGGTGGTGGTGGTAGTGGTGAAGGTGATGGTGGTGATGATGGTAGTGATGGTGGTGGTGTTGGTGATGGCGGTGGTGGTGATGATGGTGGTGGTGATGATGGTGGTGGTGGTGATGGTGGTGGTGGTGATGATGGTGGTGGTGATGATGGTGGTGGTGGTGGTGATGGTGGTGGTGGTGGTGATGATGGTGGTGGTGGTGGTGGTGATGGTGGTGAAGGTGATGGTGGTGGTGGTGATGATGGTGGTGGTGATGGTGGTGTTGGTGATGGTGATGATGGTGGTGGTGGTGGTGAAGGTGATGGTGGTGATGATGGTAGTGATGGTGGTGGTGGTGATGATGGTGGTGGTGGTGATGGTGGTGGTGGTGATGATGGTGGTGGTGGTGATGATGGTGGTGGTGATGATGGTGGTGGTGAAGGTGATGGTGGTGGTGGTGATGATGGTGGTGGTGGTGGTGAAGGTGATGGTGGTGATGATGGTAGTGATGGTGGTGGTGGTGATGATGGTGGTGGTGGTGATGGTGGTGGTGGTGATGATGGTGGTGGTGATGATGGTGGTGGTGGTGATGGTGGTGGTGATGATGGTGGTGGTGGTGGTGGTGGTGGTGGTGAAGGTGATGGTGGTGGTGGTGATGGTGGTGGTGGTGGTGGTGGTGATGGTGGTGGTGGTGGTGAAGGTGATGGTGGTAGTGGTGGTGGTGATGGTGGTGGTGGTGGTGGTGGTGGTGGTGATGGTGGTGATGATGGTGGTGGTGGTGGTGATGGGGGGAGAAGTGGTTAGATTCTGGGCGTATTTTAAAAGAAAGAGATGCCTTATCATGTGGATCCAGCTCTGCCAGTTCTTGAGCCAAGGGAAAAGAAGCATGTCAACAGACTTTGACCTCAATGCAGGACTTCCCAGGTGGTGCTAGTTTGTAAAGAACCCGTTTGCAAATACAAAAGATGTTAAGAGACATGGGTTTGATCCCTGGGTGGGGAAGATTCCCTGGAGGAGAGCACGGCAACACACTCCAGTATTCTTTCCTGGAGAATCCCATGAACAAAGGAGCCTGGTGGGCTATAGTCCATAGGATCTCAAAGAGTCAGACATGACTGAAGGGACTTAGCACACATGCAGGGGGTGGGGGTATGTAAAATAGTGTCTAACATAGTAAGCACTTATTACTCACCAGTCACACTGAGTGCACCTAGTAAGATAGAAAACTAAAGCACAGAAACATTAAATGATTTTAGTTAGTAAGCAGAAGAACTAGGATCTGAATCCAAAACAACTTGAACTGGAACCCTCATACATCACTTCTCATACAGCCTTGCTGGTTAAGGTACACTTATAGACTTGAGATCTGGTGACTCAGGGACAAATACCTGGAGCTGATGCACCAAAGGTGGCTCACAGTAACCTCTAAATTGCAGCAGTCCCTAACTCACCACTGAGACAGCAAATCCACGATAAAGCAGTGACAACTAATGAACTTGATTCTGAAATGAATGAATCTCTTGGCACAAGGTGATTCTGTATGGGATGACAGCTAAGTAGAAATATGGCTGCTGCTGCTGCTAAGTCACTTCAGTTGTGTCTGACTCTGTGTGACCCCATAGATGGCAGCCCACCAGGCTCCTCCACCCCTGGGATTCCCCAGGCAAGAACACTGGAGTGAGTTGCCATTTCCTTCTCCAGTGCATGAAAGTGAAAAGTGAAAGTGAAGTTGCTCAGTCATGTCTGACTCTTCAAGACTGCATGGACTGCTGCCTACCAGGGTCCTCCATCCATGGGATTCTCCAGGCAAGAGTACTGGAGTGGGTTGCCATTTCCTTCTCAAAGAAATATGGCAGTTTTACATATTATCCTACTTCTTCAGCAGTGTATACATTGTGATTTAACACTTCTGTAATGATTGGGGATAACATCATGAAACTTCACTAGAGCACTGGGTTCCAGAAAGCAGAACTACTTATGCCATTGGGCTTTGGGGAAGGTTTTGGTATGATTTCTTGTTAAAAGAATATTTTGAAGTTTGAAATGAGAAAAAGAGACTAAGTGGCTGGGAGAATATGAGCAGTGTTTTTGCAGCTTAGCCTCAGGAGAGATAAAGTGAATTTATTCAGAGAACAGTTAGGCTTTTGGGACTGTATTTCTGCTTCTGAGGAGGAGGATACAAAGATGAAAGAGAAAAGGCTGACATGGGTGCTGCTCTCCTATGGCTGGCATTTTCCTATAAGGAAAGGAAGCCAAATGTGAGGTCAGAAAAACTCAAGTGAGCACCATACCCTGCTCAAAGCTAAGGCATGTGCTAACAGATTCCCAAGCTCATCTTTCATAAACATCAAGAGTTCTTCATACCCACTACGCTTTTAAGTTTTCCAAGTAACCTCTTATTTTGAACTAGAAATCATATTTTTAAGTGAATTTTTTAAATCTAATCATGGTGCACTTCACTGCTGTAATAGGTAGAATTTGGGATAGTTCCCAAAATATTCCCACCCCTCTCCTTGTATGCAACCTTTCTCCCAGAGACTCAATCAGACACTCACCTGATGCTGCTGTTGAGAAGTATAGAGGTATAATAAAAGTCCCAAATCAGCTGACCTTAAGACAGGTAAATATCTTCAACGGGCCTTCAGTAAGCCTGACCTAATTAGTTGAGGCTGTGAAAGGAACTTGTCTCCTCCTGGTGAAAGAGGTTCAAAGATGGGGTAGGGTGGAGGTTTGGTGCAACAGAGATTCTTTGTTTCTCGTTTTGAAGATGAGGGAAGCCAAATGGCAAGGAATGCAGGTGGTATCTAGGAGCTAAGAGCAGTCTTCAGCTGACAGCCAGTAAGAAAACAGGGAAAAATTCCTATAACCGCAAGGAACCAAAGTCTTCCAACAACCTGAGATCATCCCCAGGTCCTCCAAAAGTCACCCAGTCTGGCTGGAACTCTTATTTCAACCAGTGAGACCCAAAGCACAGGCCACCTCCATGCCATGCCATGCCAGACTTTCTACACACAGAACTGTGAATTGCTAAATGGGAATTGCTTTCCGCTGCTGAGCTTATGGTAATCTGTTACACAGAGATAAAAAACTAATACAATTGCTAAAGGCACATTTTAGAAAATAAACCACTAGTAGAACTATTTGAGATATGATTAATTCATTGGAAAAAAACCTTTCTTCACAAGGATACTTTCCTTCATCTTCATCATCTATCAGAAGTTAATATTTCATATTTTGGCATTTCTTAAAGCAAGCTATGTCTTACCTATGTGGTTGCTAAGTGCAAATCATAAAAGCTAAGTTTTATTATGAAATTTAGTCAGAATGAACTAGCAAAGAAAGTTCTAAAAATGATTTCAGTAAATATCTTACAATTTAATTAATATGAAACCATCTGTGAATATTCTACCCCTCAGTAGTTTCTGATAGATCTCATTATTCAAAATATCTCCCATTTTTTTTGCTAATGAAGTTTATGCCAGTTAAACTTTAAAAAGTAATTATTAAATCATATTATCAACAATATCTACTTTTCTACATATAATCCATATATATAAACATTTTTAAAGCCTCTGTAAAACTCAAAGGAAAAAAGCTATATTAAAATATAATAACATCACAGTTTTTAAATATAAAGAAATTCTAATGTCTGCATTGAGAATTTTAATCAGAATCCAGGCTTTTCAAAATTCAAAACATTTCAACTTTAAAATGTTGATTTTCATAAAAGAGCTAAAACAATGTATATATACTAAAAAATATTATTTAATATACCCCCAAAAATCCTATCCTTTCATATTAATACAAAATATTGTTATAATAATACTCATATAAATAAAGCCTATATGTTCCCTCATACCTATTGTTTAAAGGTAGCAACAAAAACAAAAGTATTCAACTGTGACTTAGCGCTTCAGGGAGAGGCAACTGCTGTTGCCAAGAGACCGAACTTCAGAGGCAAGAATCTGGATTCTGGAATCGTGACTCAATAAGTTTTCTGGCACTTGATGGATGTTAAAGGAATTTAATTGCAAGGGAAAACACAAACTTGACTAATAAGGTCCTGAGATGGCTCAACTCCTAAAACAATTCCCAGTCTTATAAACTTGCCAGGAAAGTATTCAGCTAAAGCAGTAGTAAAGCCCTAATGAAATTAGGCAGACTATTGTCTACACCTGACAAAATTTCACCTAAGCAATAAAAAGGTATTTTGGGGCCACTTCAGCTAAAAAGTCCAGAAGTTATACTGCCCTGAGGCACAGCTCAATGAAGTGCACAAATACTGTGTCCCGCAAACTCTCCTCATAGAGCAGGCATGAGCATCCCCAGCACCCCAAGACTGGCAAAGTAGCAGTCTGACAGCTCCTATTGTATGAGAACATCTGCAAATCCCCTGAAGAGGTTCTGAGAAGGAGTCTTGACAGCCCTGATTTGGGGGCATATGCCCATCTCTGTAGCCGGGAGAAGAAAGGAATAGGGGTATGGTAGGCTAAGATTGTTACCAAACCAAAGTTGGGGACACTCTCCCATACACAATAAAGTCAATCTACTGATCCCAGGTTGTGGTGAAGCAAACTACAGCCTTTATTGCAGGCACCAAGCAACGTAGACAGGTGGCAAATATTCAAAAGACCCTTAACTCCTTGATGGATTTCCATTTCTCCTTAAATGATTTTAAAGGCAAGCTGACAGAGAGAGTTGCAGGGTACATGATCAGTTTGTGCACAATTCTCTGATTGCTTGAGGGTGAGGTAACAGGCTGCTTTCACAGGGGTTAACATCATCAATACTTAGACTCTAGCCAGTCTAGGGTTTACATGCTCACGGTCATCATGAAGTTAGCTGCTTCCATCTGGTGGACGTTTTAGTATCTGCAGAACAATTCAGGGATGTGCATCAAACACACATGTGACTGCCATGTGGCTGATTTACTGTTTAAATGGTTACTGGCTCTCCTGGCCCAACTGCTGTTTTCTTTGTTATTACATGTTCGCATTCTTTCAATTGTTCATTCTTGAGCCAGCCTTTTGCGACTCAGGGGAGGCCTGGGAGACTAAAGCTTTCTACAAACAAGAGGCAGGTAGAGGACATGGAGGTGGGGGATGTCTGTCCCAGAAAACCCCATAGAGTCCTGCTTGGTTACAAGGTGTGCAGTTATAATCAAAATACATTCATTTCCTTTAGAGAGTTCAGGTTCTGTGATCAGAAGAGGACTGTATGCCAGAAGATACAATATAAAAGACCCAATGGAGTCTTTATACTTCAGAAGGGGAATATTCATCTATACCAGACTCAAGGATAGTCATTGATGATGGTGGACAAGGGAGATACTCCTGGCAAGGAGAACCTGTAAAAAAAATTAGTCTGTCACCTGCAGGAAATCAGTCTGCTAGCAGAGCAGGGAGATCCTTTAGATATGCATCGTGGGCCAGGGAGATACTCCTGGCAAGGAGAACCTGTAAAAAAAAAATTAGTCTGTCACCTGCAGGAAATCAGTCTGCTAGCAGAGCAGGGAGATCCTTTAGATATCTATCTAGCAAATGTCATACATATAACAGTACAGCAACTTCACTGCATTCATTTCCTTCTATGAAATAGGAATTTTTATTATAACTAAAGGTGAGTAAGGACAAATTCTAGAGTCATGTGTAAAAATATAATGAGCTGGATTTACTGGAAAAACATAGATATCAAGAATTCAGAGGCATAGAGTCTGCTTTCTCTCATCATCACAAACAGGAGTCTGAAAACATAAGCACATCATACTCCTTGACACCACAAGGTCCTTGTCTGCAGGAGAGGGATTGCTACTGAGTCCAAACTCATTCTGGTCAATGCACAATCAGGAGATGAGGTGTTGGGGCAAGGAATAACAGCTTTATTCAGAAAGCCAGGAGTCTGAGAAGATGGTGGACTAATGTCCTAGAGAATCATCTTATCAAAGTAGAATTCAGATTTATTTTATACTTAAAAGAGGAGGGGTGTATTTGGCTGTGTACACTTCTTGGGCCAGAATCCTTTGTTCCTGAAGCTGTCCATGTAGGTCATGTCACAGTGTTCCTGTAAACTTCGAACAAGACAAATGTTATTCTCTATTCTGCATTTTTTAATTTCTATTTGAAAGGTGAAGTGTTACAACCTTAAAGATCAGAGGCTTGAAATGGGCTACCCTGTATATTTTAGGCTACAGGCAACATTCTTAAAGCAAAAGCAATAGAATACAAAGGTTAAAGTAAAAGAAATAGCTGTAATATGCAGTCAGACTTATTCTTTCCTATCGCAGGATTCTGACTCTTGACTCTCTTAAAATGCAATCATGACAAACTTGGGATAAGCTTTATAAATTGAAAGGATTTAGGCACCAACGAGTCTGAGTAGAAATGCCAGTGCAGTTGGAAATTGTCTAAGGATGCCAGCTGCTATCACTTTATTACTTGTAAGTAGTAGCTGCTGTGACTGCTGGAAAAAGCCCTCTATTACTGAGGGTCCAGACACAGCCACTCCTTCTAGAAGAGGAGTAAGCCTCTTTACCTAAGCTGCTGGACAGCTTCCCATTTCTCTTCCAATATATATTGTTTGTCATTTAGCCACAACTGCAGGGTCAAGAAGAGTCCATTCAAACTTGGCATGGTGTAATAAACACTACCCAAAGATGCTGGACTTGGAACAGAATAGAGAAATTGATTGGGTCGTCTCCTTTTAGCGAGGCTTTAGGTGTGGGATTTTACTATTGTTTTTGGTCTTAAATGTGGGAAAATTTATAATGTGATTTGGAATGTTTCTAGAACTGGGAAAGTGGAATGAAGTCTTGCTATAGGAGTCAGTACCTATAGTTTGCTAGGCAGCCCAGACATGGCAAGGTGTAAACAATGTCAGCTATTGTTTTTGGCTAACCCGTGGGGTCCCAGTGGGTTTTTCCTCATCCTTCTTCACCTGGCAAGAGGCCCAAGGAAGCCTACCTATTCATTTCCCTCCTTTCTGTAGATACATTGATTGAGTTATTTAGAAGCTGATGTGTAGCCTAAACAGCCCCAGGAAAAATCATTCCCTGGAATCAACTGTAAAGTGCACCTTGCTACATCCATCCCTGCTCAGAAATGTATAGTGACTTCCCATTATAATTAAAGTCATATCCCTTACCATGGCCTATGAGAACTTCATGATCTACCTTCTATTCCCCTGTCAATTTCCTCATCAATTTCCTCATCACTTGCCACCCTATGATCTTGCCAACACATTTCAGCCATAGGAGGTATCTCTTAGTTCCTACAACATGTCAAGTTCCTTCCCATCTCAAGGGTGTTTTCTTTGCCTCACATTCCCTTAGATTCTTCTTGTGTTGATTCTTATAATTTTAAACTTACGGAAAAGTTACAAGAATAGAAAAATGAATACTTGTATACTAACTGTCCAGATTCCTCAATTGCCCCATTTGCTTTCTTATTCCTCCTATACATATTTTTGTACGTTCTTGGCATTTATTTGAACCATAAAAGCTTAAGTTGGAGACATTATGCCTCCTACTTCTAAATACTTTTATGTGCCTTTACCAAGAATAAGGACATTCTCTTTCAGAACTAGAATGTAATTAACAAAAATCAAGAATCTTAACAGGAATACAAAGCTATTATCTGATCCACTTTGAGTGTTAAAATTTCATCAGTTGTCCCAGTGATAGCCTGTATCGCAATTTTTGCTTTTCAGTCCACTATCTCATAAAAATGCTTCACTGTCACATCTCTTTACTATCTTTTTATCTGGAAATGTTCTCAGGCTTTATCTTTCTTACTCATTCATACGTTAAACATATGGGAAATATCTTTTATACCTATCAAATATAGGCATAAATGTTTCTAACATCATGTGACTTCAGACTCCTTGAACTTAAATATTTTCATCTAAAGACTGTTCTTCATAAGAATTGTTATATAAGTGTTTATCAAGTCCAAGCTTGTACACCTCACTGTATGACAGTCCAATAGGTCAAGAATTGAGTTGTTGGGATGGGATACAGCAACTTTATTTGGAAAACCAGCAGACCAAGAATACGGTGCAATATGATGCCCTAAGGAACCATTTTCCCCAGGCTTTGGATGCTAGTTTCTTTCATAGAACAAAGACAGGGAACTGAGGAGGTAAAGTGAAGAAAGAAATAGGTTATTGTACAAGTTTCTTGATTCCAGCCAGACTTCTGAAGGGATGTGTTAATTTCTTATTTCCTGCAGCCATTCACAGGTGCACCTAGTCAGGATGGTTCCTGTGAGCTAAACAAAGGTATCTTAGCTTAACATGAGGCATGGGAGGCAGGGTTCCCAGCCATGCACCATTATGTACACTTTATATAGACAACATCTCTTTATAGTGATTAACTTGTAGTAAAAGCAGTTAGAATACAAAAGTTAAAGAAACAGATCCAATATAGAGTCAGATTTGTTCCTCTCTATTTCATAGCCTGTAATGCTGAGAAACGCTGGGCTGGAAGAAGCACAACCTGGAATCAAGATTGCTGGGAGAAATATCAATAACCTCAGATATGCAGATGATACCACCCTTATGGCAGAAAGGGAAGAGGAACTAAAAAGCCTCTTGAAGAGAGTGAAAAGTTGGCTTAAAGCTCAACATTCAGAAAATGAAGATCATGGCATCTGGTCCTATCACTTCATGGGAAATAGATGGGGAAATAGTGGAAACAGTGTCACACTTTATTTTGGGGGGGCTCCAATATCATTTCAGATGGTGACTGCAGCCATGAAATTAAAAGAGGCTTACTCCTTGGAAGAAAACTTATGACCAACCTAGATAGCATATTGACAAGGAGAGACATTACTTTGCCAACAAAAGTCCGTCTAGTCAAGGCTATGGTTTTTCCAGTGGTCATGTACAAATGTCAAAGCTGGACTGTGAAGAAAGCTGAGCGCCAAAGAATTGATGCTTTTGAACTGTGGTGTTGGAGAAGACTCTTGGACTGCAAGGAGATCAAATTAGTCAATCCTGGAGGAAATCAATCCTGAATATTCATTGGAAGGACTGTTGCTAAAGCTGAAACTCCAATAATTTGGCCACCTCAAAGTTGAGTCATTGTAAGAGTTGACTCATTGGAAAAGACTCTGATGCTGGGAGAGATTGGGGGTGGGAGACAAAGGGGACGACAGAGGATGAGATGGCTGGATGGCATCACCGACTCGATGGACGTGAGTTTGAGTGAACTCTGGGAGATGGTGATGGACAGGGAGGCCTGGCGAGCTGCGATTCATGGGGTTGCAAAGAGTCGGACATGACTGAGCGACTGAACTGAACGGAACTGAACTGAATGCTAAGATCATAATAGCCCTTACTTGCATAGTAGCAAGATTTCAGGTTCCTTCTCCTTGAAATACCCTATAGTAGGAAGCACAGTATTTGCAGATTCCTGTGAATGCCTGACTTTTGCTCTTGCGTAACTCTGTACTGCAATTACCCTTCTAATTGGCCTCCCTGGACTCAAGACTCTGCTGCCAGCAATTAGGTAACAACCAAATCATCTCTGAGTTGCTGCTGAAACTATACTCCATACAATTAACAAGAGCTAGTAAGCAACAGCAGGGAAGGCAATGGCACCCCACTCCAGTACTCTTGCCTGGAAAATCCCATGGACGGAGGAGCCTGGTAGGCTGCAGTCCATGGGGTCGCTGAGAGTTGGACACAACTCAGTGACTTCACTTTCACTTTTCACTTTCATGCATTGGAAAAGGAAATGGCAACCCACTCCAGTGTTCTTGCCTGGAGAATCCCAGGGACGGCGGAGCCTGGTGGGCTGCCATCTATGGGGTCACACAGAGTCGGACACGACTGAAGCGACTTAGCAGCAGCAGCAGCAGTAAGCAACAGACATTCTTGAACTTGTCTTACAGGTCAGCAGATAAGGGAACAGCTTGTTAAAACTCCCTTGCTTGTAAATTGCCTTCCCAGTTTCACTCAGACCAGTTGTTTTACAGGAACTTGGAGTCAGCTTCTGCCCAGTGTGGGGGCTTCCCTGATGGCTCAGACAGTAAAGAATCTGCCTGCAATGCAGGAGACCCAGATTCAACCCCTAGGTCAGGAAGATCCTCTGGAGAAGAAAATGGCAACATACTACAGTATTCTTGCCTGGAGAATTCCATGGACAGAGGAGCCTCGTGGGCTACTTTCACACTTTCACTTCTGCCCAGTGTGAGCCAGCTACAGCCAGTTGGGACCACCAACTCTAAACCTGGGGCCTCACAGATGTCTGATGAATGGCGTGTTGATGTCAGAGGACTGGAAAACTCTGCCCTCTGTTCACCTCCATTGTGAATATACAGAAACTTGTCCTCCAGAAGCACCTTCTCAAAATATCAATTACTTCACCTCTTCCCTGCCTCCAAGAATCTTTCCCCAAGCCTAAGATCATCTTGCTTACCCCATACATATCCCAACCACCCCAACTTCAGGGAAGCAGATTTGATAATTGTACTCCCATTTCCTTGACTGGCTGCCATGTGAGTAAACTCTTTCTAGGCCTCAAGATCTCAGCATTTGGTTTGCTGCATGCTGGCAAATGCACATGGTTTGGTAACACTGGGGCTGCTCCCTCTTCCACGCTAGTCTCTAAAAGAGCAGTTCTCAAATTAAAGTGAAAGTGTCAGTTGCTCAGTCATGTCTGACTCTGTGACTCCATGGACTGTAGCCTGCCGGTCTCCTCTCTGTCCATGGGATTCCCTTCTCCAGGGGATCTTCCTGACCCAGGGATCGAACCTGTGTCTCCTGCATTACAGTCAAACTCTTGACCATCTGGGCCACCAGGCTTCCCTTTTCAGTTCTCAAATTGGCACATTAGAATCAGCTGGGCTACTCTTAAAAATTCTGGTGCTCCAGGCTAATTAAATCAGATTTTTCTGGAAGAGAGATTCAAGTAGAATGATTACTGTCTCAAATCCTTTCTAAACATGGATACAGGTATGATTAATTATCTTTATCAGAACCTAAGCCAGTTTCTGCATCTGAGCTTCATGGAATAAGTGAAGGGAATTTACAACATGTAAAATTTAAAAAATCACCTTACCTTTGGCTACTTTATATGAACCCAGGCATCCTGTATCATTCTCATGAGGCTTTTGCAGGGAATGTCCATGTGTAGCTACTAGGCTGATTCCTTGTGGCAAAGAAAACTTCTAGCCACCACTGGAAGTGTCTACAAGAATATCTAGACTAGATTCAAGTGGAGAGTCACAAAAGGAGCTCCTTCTGTATCCAAACCAGAAGGCTACCTCCTCATCCTCATTTCCTATTCCAGAGAATTTATAATAGGAAAATCCACCTCCTTCAACACAAAGTCTGCTTGATACCCATAGCAGTGGACCCGGCCTTGACCCCCATGGGCAGTCTCACCAGACTGAGCATCTACAAACTAGTTTAGTTCTGTTTTATGGTCTTTTCCTGTCAGCATTCATCCCTGCAGTATTTTTGGTCTAAATATCTGACATCTCAAATACTGCTCAAACACAATCAAACATAAATATCAACCATACAAATAAACAAATGAATACATAAAAATAAACACATGTACACCCACACTTGCCCACATGTTCACACACAGTGAAGGCACGTTGCAAATTAAATTTTTCACTTACACAAGAATTCTCTCTCAAAAAAAAAAAAAAATAGAGACTACAATGCGGGCTCGAGCGTTGCCTGAGTGGTCCCCGGACAAAGATGCTGAAGGCCAAGATCCTCTTTGTGGGGCCCTGCGAGAGTGGAAAAACCGTTTTGGCCAACTTTATGACATAATCTTCTGGCATCACTAAATACAACCCAACCCAAGGAGTGAGGATCCTGGAATTCGAGAACCCACATGTTACCAGCAACAACAAAGGCACGGGGTGTGAATTTGAGCTCTGGGATTGTGGCAGCGATCCAAAGTTCGAGTCTTGCTGGCCAGCCCTGATGAAGGACTCTCACGGAGTGGTGATCGTCTTCAATGCCAACATCCCAAGTCACCTGAAGGAAACTGAGACATGGTATTCCTACTTCTTCCAGCAGGAGTTCTTACAGAATACTCAGTGTCTGTTAACTGCACACCACAAACCAGGCTTCGGAAGTGACAAAGAAAACCCAGCTTTGGCACCACCCTTGAACAGTCAGAAGCTGGTGCACTCGAATCTCGAGGATGACCCGGAAGAGATCAGGATGGAATTCATTAAGTATTTAAGAAGCATAATCAACTCAGTGTCCGAGAGCAGAGACCAGGAAGAGATAGCCATTATTACCTGACCAGCCTTCATCTGGAAGCTTCCACATCCCAAAAGAAGTTAATGTCAGTGCAGAGCCTGAAGTCCATCCACCAAAGAATGTTCTCATTGCCCTTTGGCTGTAGAAGGCATTTTCCTTGTTTGCCCCTAAGAACAGTCAGCCAGGGAGTTGACTCCATACCATCTGTTCTCCATCCTTAGTTCAGCTGAGGAAATCCAATTGTTCAATTCTGATTTCTTTGCCCCAGATCTCTCCAAAGAGCTGAAAAACTGAGGTGGTTTCTTTCTTTCTTTCTTTCTTTTTTTTTTTTTTTTTTTTTTTTGCCTCCTTCCATATGTCATGTCATTAAAGTTGTGGAATTGTACCTGTCATTAAAAAAAAAAAAAACCAAGAGTTCTTCCTGCAATATAAAGACAATGTTTCACAAGCTGGAATCAAGATTGCTGGGAGAAATATCAATAACCTCAGATACACAAATGACACCACCCTTATGGCAGAAAGTGAAGAAGAACTAAAGAGCCTCTTGATGAAAGTCACAGTCAGAAAAAGCTAATTTAAAGCTCACAGTCAGAAAACTAAGATCATGGCATCTGGTCCCATCACTTCACAGCAAATAGATGGAGAAACAGTGGAAACAGTGGCTGACTTTATTTGGCTCCAAAATCACTGCAGATGGTGATGCAGCCATGAAATTAAAAGACACTTACTCCTTGGAAGGAAAGTTATGACCAACCTAGACAGCATATTAAAAAGCAGAGACATTACTTTGCCAACAAAGGTCCATCTCGTCAAGGCTATGGTTTTTCTAGTAGTCATGTTTGGATGTGAGAGTTGGACTATAAAGAAAGCTGAGCGCCGAAGGATTGATGCTTTTGAACCGTGGTGTTGGAGAAGACCCTTGAGAGTCCCTTGGACTGCAAGGAGATCCAACCAGTCCATCCTAAAGATCAGTCCTGAATACTCATTGGAAGGACTGATGTTGAAGCTGAAACTCCAATACTTTGGCCACCTGATACAAAGAGCTGACTTATTTGAAAAGACCCTGATGCTGGGAAAGATTGAGGGCAGGAGGAGAAGGGGATGACAGAGGATGAGATGGTTGGAAGGCATCACCGACACAATGGAGATGAGTTTGAGTAGACTCCGGGAGCTGGTGATGGACAGGGAGGCCTGGCGTGCTGCAGTCCATGGGGTCACAAAGAGTCAGACACAACTGAGCGACTGAACTGAACTGAACTGAAGGAGTAATTTCATCATTTGAACAGTTTATTTTGCCATTTTTCAAGCATTTCTGTTTTCTCATCACATTCTATTATATTTTTACACACACAAGGTGGCTTTTCCAGAAGAAAGAACATTCTGCCGTAAACATAAATTCAAACCAGAGCCTCTTGCAAGAGGTAAATGGTCTGCAACTCTCACATGACAGCTCTTTAAAGGCTACAAAACCAATACAGTGTTGTAAAGCAAAATAAAGTAAAAATAAAAATTAAAAAAAAATAAAAGCTACTGTTATTCTGTCCAATGTTTTAAAGATTGTAGAACAAACTCCACCTATGCTGAAGCTCAGGCCATGATGTGTTCTTCCCAGAGCACTGTCTGCAAACAGAAAGCTTTTCCCAAGTACCAAGCCTAGGGCAAAGTTTCAGCTCTGAGATGATGAGAGAAATTGACTTCTGCTTACCTAACTTCAGCTTGCTCCAGAAACAAATGACTTTTCTCTCAGTAACTGCCAAGTCTTTCTGTCAAGCATTTTCAGTCTTCTTTTGGATTTGACTCAGAAATGCTATTATAGATACATCAGGTTTATTACCCCTGAATCATTCTTTCTATAATTTGATGTTTCTTACAAGAGAACTTTTTAAAAATAATTGCATAGGTTTTCCTTTTTTGTTGCAAAATTAATAACTGTGCATTGTAAAAACTTTTGGAAAATGTATCTATGCAAAGGGAAAAGGCATTATCATTAAGGTCATCACCTAAATTTTACTATAGACATCTTATTGTAAACTTTCCCTCTACTGTTTTACATAATATATGCATTTTAAATACATAAGTGGAAACAAGAATTACAAAGTTTTGTGACTCATTTCTTATGATAAAATTAGTTTTTCCATGCCAAAGAACAGTCTTCTATAAGATCACTTGTTTTTATAGTATATCAAAATTAATTTACATAACCACTCCCAAATCGTTAAGCAGGTCATTCTTTATTTTCTCTTTTTATGAACAATATCTTTGTAATACAACCTTAGTCCATATCCATAGTTCTTTCCTTGGGATGAATTCCTGAAGGCAGAATTACTGGATTGAAAGTTGTGCAAATCTCTAATTTAAGAAAATTACCATTGCTAAAATGCTTTCAAGAAAATTTCATCCAATTTACCCTCATTTGAAATGGCAATCCACTCCAGTATTGTTGCCTGGAAAATCCCATAGACAGAGGAGCCTAGTACGCTACAGTCTATGGGGTCGCAAAGAGTCGGACACGACTGAGCAACTTCACTTCAACACCTTTGGCAATAAATGATCCTAATTAATTTCTAATATTTTATAATTTGATACTTAACAATATGGACTCTCACTTTCTTACATCATTTTACATATTTTCATATAATGTTCTGACTACTTGCAAAGTTGAACTTTTTTTTAATGTAAGCCAATAGTTTAACTTATGAATTGCCTGATGACACCTTTCTTATAGATTTGTAAGCTCTCCTTTATATGGAAGACATTACAAATAAGTTGGTTTCTCTAAACGTTTCAATTTTTTACCACTCATTTCTTTTTCCACAAAGTTCACAGCTATTTAACATGTATTTATTCAGTCAATATTAATAATTATATAAGAAAATCAACCAAACTTGGCTTACTGTCTTCAATTTTTGAGGTCCCACTTAAGAAAAGTCTGCTTCTCTCCACACCCTTGCCAGCACGTGTTGTTTGTGGATTATTGTATGATCACCATTCTGACTGGTGTCATTATAGTTTTGATTTGCATTTCTCCAATAATTAGTGATGGTGAACACATCTTTTCATGTGCCTCTTGGCCTAAGTATGTATTCTTTGGAGAAATTTCTATTTAGGTCTTCTGCCCATTTTTTTACAAGTTTGCTTGTTTTCATGATATTAAGCCCCATGAGCTGTTTCTAAATTTTGGAGACTAAACCCTTAACAGTCACATCATTGGGAAGTATTTTCTCCCATTCTGAGGGTTGGTTTTTTCATTTTGTTTATGGTTTCGTTTGTTATGCAAAAGGTTTTGAATCTAATTAATTCCTATTTGTTATTGGTTTTTATTTCTGTTACTCTGGGAGACAAATCAAAATGATACAGGATGCTTGGGGCTGGTGCACTGGGACGACCCAGAGGGATGGTACTGGGAGGGAGGAGGGAGGGCGGTTCAGGATGGGGAACACGTGTATACCTGTGGTGGATTCATGTTGATGTATGATAAAACCAATACAATATTGTAAAGTAATTAACTTCCAATTAAAATAAATAAATTTATACTTTTTTAAAAAAGAGCCAACTCAAAACGATACTGCTGAGATTCATGTCAAAGAGTGTTCTGCCTAGGTTTTCCTCTAAGAGTTTTACATGTCTGGTCTCATATTTAGGTCTTTAATCCACTATTTTTGTGTATGGTGTTAATGTTCTAATTTCATTTTTTTGCATATCTCCCTAGTTTTCTCAGCACCATTTTTTGAAAAGATGATCTTCCCTCCATTATATACTCTTGCCACCTTTGTTGTAGATTAATTGACCATAGGTGTGTGGCTTTATTTCTGGGCTTTCTATTCTGTTCCATTGGTATATATATTTCTATTTTTGTGCCAGGATCACAGTGTTTTGATGACAACAGCTTTGTAGTGTAGTTTAAAGTCAGAAAGTCTGATTCCTCCAGCTCCATTTTTTTTTTTTCCTCAAGATTGCTTTGGCTATTCAGGATCTTTTGTGTCACCATAAAATTTTAAGATTTTTTTTGTTCTAGTTCTCTGAAAAATGCCATTGGTAATTTGATAGGGATTGCACTAAATCTATAGATTGCCTTGAGTAGTATAGTCATTTTGGCAATAGCAATTCTTCTAATCCTAGAACATGGTATATTTTTCCTTCTCTCTGTGTCATCTTTGATTTCTTTCATAAGTGTTTTACAGTTTTTGGAGTACAGGGCTTTTGTTTCCTTAGATAGGTTGATTCCTAGGTATTTTATTGCTTTTGATATGATGGTAAAGGGATTGTTTCTTGAATTTCTCTTTCTGATCTTTCATTGTTAGTGTATAGAAATGCAACAGATTTCTGTGTATTAATTTTGTAACCTGCAATTTTACCAAAGTCGTTGATGAGCTGTAGTAGTTTTCTGGTAGCATCTTTAGGATTTTCTATGTATAGTATCATTTACAAACAGTGACAGTTTTACTTCTTTTCCAATTTGGATTCATTTCTTTTTCTTCTCTGACTGCTATAGCTAAGACTTCAAAAACTATGTTGAATAAAAGTGGTGAGAGTAGACATCTTTGTTTGTTCCAGATCTTAGAGGAAATGGTTTCAGCTTTTCACCATTGAGTATGATGTTAGCTATAGGTTTATAGTATATGGCATTTATTATGTTGAGATATGTTCCCTATATGCCCACTTTCTGGAGAATTTTTACCATAAATTGGAAATGAATTTTGTCAAAAGTTTTTCTGCATCTATTGAGACGATTATATGGTATTTATTCTTCAGTTTGTTGATGTGATGTATCACACTGATTGATTTGCAGATATTGAAAAATCCTTGCATCCTTGGGACAAATCCCACTTGATCATGGTGCATGATCCTTTTAATGTACTGTTGGATTTGGACTGCTAGTATTTTGTTGAAGATTTTTGTGTCTATGTTCATCCGTGATCTTAGCCTCTAATTTGGATTTGGTATCAGGGTGATGGTGGCCTCATACAATGAAATTTGGAAGTTTTCCTTCCTCTGAAGTCTTTTGGAACAGTTTCAGAAGGATAGATGTTATTTCTTCTCTAAATGTTTGATAGAATTTACCTATGAAACTATCTGGTCTTGGACTTTTGTTTGTTGGCAGTTTTTTAACCAAGTTTTGATTTCAGTACTTGTGATTGGTCTGTTCATATTTCTATTTCTTCCTGGTTCAGTCTTGGGAGATTTTACCTTTATAAGAATTTGTCCATTTCTTTCAGGTTGTCCATTTTATTGGCATATGGTTGCTTGTAGTAATCTCTTATGATCCTTTATTTCTGTGGTGTCAGTTGCAACTTCCCCTTTTTCAGCTCTAATTTTATTGAGTCCTCTTCTTTCTTTTCTTGATGAGTCTGGCAAAAGACTTACTAATTCAGTTTATCTTCTCAAAGAAACAGCTTTTAGTTTCATTTTTCTTTGCTATTGTTTTCTTTGTCTCTATTTCATTTACTTCTGCTCTGATCTTAATGATTTTTTTTCTTCTACTAGCTTTAGGTTTTGTTTGTTCTTCTTTCTCTAGTTGCTTTATGAGGAAAGTTCAGTACAGTTCAGTTCAGTTGCTCAGTCATGTCTGATTCTTTGCGACCCCATGGACTCCAGCATGCCAGATTACCTGTCCATCCCTGGAGCTTACTCAGACTCCTATCCATCGAGTCGATATTGCCATCCAACCATCTCATCCTCTGTTGTCCCCTTCTCCTCTTACCTTCAATCTTTCCAGCATCAGGGTCTTTTCCAATGAGTCAGTTCTTCACATCAAGTGGCCAACATATTGGAGATTCAGTTTCAGCATCAGTCCTTCCAATGAATATTCAGCACTAATTTACTTTAGGAAGGACTGATTGGATCTCGCAGCCCAAGGGACTCTCAAGAGTCTTCTCCAACACCACAGTTCAAAAGCTAAAATTCTTCAGCACTCAGCTTTCTTTATAGCCCAACTCTCACATCCATACATGACTACTGGAAAAACCATAGCTTTGACTAGACTGACCTTTGTGGGCAAAGTAATGTCTCTGCTTTTTAATATACTATTAAAGTTGGTCATAGCTTTTCTTCCAAGGAGCAGGAGTCTTTTAATTTCATGGCTGCAGTCACCATCTGCAATGATTTTGGAGCCCCAAAAAATAAAGTCTATCACTGTTTCCATTGCTGTCCCATCTATTTGCCATGAAGTGATGGGACCGGATGCCATGATCTTAGTTTTGTGAATGTTTAGTTTTAAGCCAAATTTTTCAGTCTCCTCTTTCACTTTCATCAAGAGGCTCTTTAGTTGTTCGCTTTCTGCCATAAGGGTAGCATCATCTGCATAGCTTGAAGTTATTGATATTACTCCCGGGAATCTTGATTCCAGCTAGTGCTTCATTTACGCAGAATCTCCCATGATGTACTCTGCATATAAGTGAAATAAGCAGGGTGACAATACAAAGCCTTGATGTACTCCTTTCCCAATTTGGAACCAGTCAGTTGTTTCATGTCTAGTTCTAACCGTTGCTTCTTGACCTGCATACAGATTTCTCAGGAGGCAGGTAGATGGTCTGGTATTCCCATCTCTTCCAGAATTTTCCACAGTTTGTGGTGATCTACACAGACACCATAGACTTTAGCATAGTCCATGAAGCAGAAGTAGATGCTTTTCAGGAACTTTCTTGCTTTTTCGATGATCCAACAGATGTTGGCAATTTGATCTCTGGTTCCTCTGCCTTTTCTAAATCCAGCTTCAACATCTGCAAGTTCATGGTTCATGTACTGTTGAAGCCTGGCTTGGAGTATTTTAAGCATTACTTTGCTAGTGTGAGATGAATGCAGTTGTGCGGTACTTTGAACATTCTTTGGCATTACCTTTGTTTGGGATTGGAATGAAAACTGATGTTTTCCAGTCCTGTGGCCACTGCTGAGTTTTCCAAATTTGCTGGTATATTGAGTGCAGCACTTTCACAGCATCATCTTTTAGCATTTGAAATAGCTCAACTGGAATTCCATCACTTCCACTAGCTTTGTTTGTACTAATGCTTCATAAAGCCTACTTGACTTTGCATTCCAGGATGTCTGGCTCTAGGTGAGTGATCATACCAATGCAGTTATCAGGGTCATGAAGATCTTTTTTGTGCATTTCTTCTGTGTATTCTTGCCACCTCTTCTTTATATTGTCTGCTTCTGTTAGGTCCATACCATTTCTGTCCTTTACTGTGCCCATTTTGCAGGAAATGTTTCCTTGGTATCTCTAATTTTCTTGAAGAAATCTCTAATTTTTCCCATTCTATTGTTTTCCTCTTTTTTTTTTTTTTTTTTGCACTGATCACTGCTGCTGCTGCTGCTAACTCACATCAGTCGTGTCTGGCTCTGTGCGACCCCATAGATGGCAGCTCACCAGGCTCCACCATCCTGGGATTCTCCAGGCAAGAACAATGGAGTCGGTTGCCATTTCCTTCTCCAATGCATGAAAGTGACAAATGACAGTGAAGTCATGCAGTCATGTCCAACTCTTCACAACCCCATGGACTGCAGCCAACCAGGCCCCTCCATCCTTGGGATTCTCCAGGCAAGAGTACTGGAACTGGTTGCCACTGCCTTCTCCACACTGATCACTGAGGGAGGCTTTCTTATCTCTCCTTGTTATTCTTTGGAACTCTGCATTCAGATGCTTATATCTTTCCTTTTCTCCTTTGCCTTTAGCTTCTCTTCTTTTCTCAGCTATCTGTAATGCCTCCTCAGACAACCATTTTGCCTTTTGAATTTCTTTTTCTTGGGGATGGTCTTGATTACTGCCTCCTGTACAATGTCATGAACCTCCATCCATAGTTCATCAGGGACTCTGTCTATCAGATTTAATCGCTTGAATCTATTTGTCACATCCACTGTGTAATCACAAAGGGTTTGATTTAGGTCATTACTGAATTGTCTAGTGGCTTTCCTTATTTTCTTCAATTTAAGTCTAGATTTTGCAATAAGGAGTTCATGATCTGAGCCACAGTCAGCTCCCAGTCTTCTTTTGCTGACTGTATAGGGCTTCTCCATCTTTGACTGCAAAGAATATAATCAGTCTGATTTCAGTGTTGACCATCTGGTGATGCCCATGTATAGAGTCTTCTCTTATGTTGTTGGAAGAGGATGTTTGCTATGACCAGTGCGTTCTCTTGGCAAAACTCTGTTAGCCTTTGCCCTGCTTCATTCTGTACTCCAAGGCCAAATTTGCCTGTTACTCCAGATATTTCTTGACTTCCTATTTTTGCATTCCAGTCCCCTATAATGAAGAGGACGTCTTTTTTGCTTGTTAGTTCTATAAGGTCTTGTAGGTCTTCATAGAACCATTAGACTTCAGCTTCTTTAGCATTACTGGTTAGGGCATAGACTTGGATTACTGTGATATTGAATGGTTTGGCTTGGAAACAAACAGAGATCATTCTGTTGTTTTTGAAATTGCATCCAAGTACTGCATTTTGGGCTCTTTTGTTTATGATGAGGGCTACTCCGTTTCTTCTAAGGGATTCTTGCCCACAGTAGTAGATATAATGGTCATCTGAGTTAAATTCATCCATTCAGGGAAAAGTTAGGTTGTTTTAGATTTTTTTTGTTTCCTGAGGTAAACTTGTATTGCTATAAACTTCCCTCTTAGAGCTGCTTTTGCTGTATCTCATAGATTTTGGGTTATTGTATTGTCATTTTCATTTGTCTCCAGGTATTTTTTATTTCCTCTTTGATTTCTTCAGTGATCTATTGTTTTTTTCCTAGTATATTTTTATCCTGCACGTGTTCTTGGCTTTTACAAGTTGTTTTCTTCTATTTTACTTCTAATCTCATATTACTGTAATAGGAAAAGATGTTTGATAAGATTTCAGTTTTATTAAATTCACCAAAGCTCATTTTGTGGCCCAGCTTTTGTCAAACCTGGAGAATACTCCATGTGCATATGAGATGAATGCTGTATTCTGCTTCTTTTGGATGGAATGCTCTATAAATATCAGTTAAATCCACTGGCCTAAGCCTCTTGATGAAGGTGAAAGAGGAGAGTGATAAAGTTGGCTTAAAGCTCAACATTCAGAAAACTAAGATAATGGCATCTGGTCCCATCACTTCATGGGAAATAGATGGGGAAACAGTGGAAACAGTGTCACACTTTATTTTGGGGAGCTCCCATGGTGACTGCAGCCATGAAATTAAAAGACACTTACTCGTTGGAAGGAAAGTTATGACCAACATAGATAGCATATTAAAAAGCAGAGACATTACTCTGCCAACAAAGGTCCGTCTAGTCAAGGCTATGGTTTTTCCAGTGGTCATGTATGGGTGTGAGAGTTAGACTGTGAAGAAAGCTGAGTGCTTAAGAACTGATGCTTTTGAACTGTGGTGTTGGAGAAGACTCTTGAGAGTTCCTTGGACTGCAAGGAGATCCAACCAGTCCATTCTAAAGGAGATCAGTCCTGGGTGTTCATCGGAAGGATTGATGCTAAAGCTGAAACTCCAATTTTTTGGCCACCTCTTGCGAAGAGTTGACTCATTGGAAAAGACTCTGATGCTGGGAAGGATTGGGGGCAGGAGGAGAAGGGGACAACAGAGGATGAGATGGCTGGATGGCATCACCAACTCGATGGACATGGGTTTGGGTGAACTCTGGGAGTTGATGATGGACAGGGAGGCCTAGCGTGCTGCAATTCATGAGGTCACAAAGAGTCAGACACAACTGAGCAACTGAACTGAACTGAATGTGCCAGCGTTTCCTTATTGATTTTCAATTTCTCCCTTATTATGACTTGCCTTATATATCAAAGTGGTCCTAAGTTCTGTATATATATTTACAATTGTTGTATCTTCTTCCTGAATTGATCCCTTGACCATTATGCAAACGTTCTTTGTCTCTTAATACATTCTGTAAAGTCTATTTTGTCTGATAATGAGTATTGCTACTCCAGCTTTCTTTCAATTTCCATTTTTATGGAATACTTTTTCCATCCTGTCACTTTCAGTATATCTGTGCCTATAGGTATGAAATGGACCTCTTATAAACAGCATATATGCAGGTCTTGTTTTTGTATCTATTTAACCAGTCTATGTCTTTTGGTTGGAGCATTTCACCCACTTTCATTTAAGGTAATTATTGATACGTATGTTCCTATTACCATTTTGTTAATTCTTTTGGGTTTGCTCTTATAGGTTATTTTTCTTCCCTTCCTCTCTTGGTCTCTTCTCTTAGGGTTTGATGGCCATCTTTAGTGTTCTGTTTGGGTTGCTTTTACTTTTTTCTTTGTATCTATTGTAGTTTTGGGGTTTGCTGTTCCCATTAGGTTTTGATACAAGTCTATATATGTACAAAGTTGTTTTACATTGCTGCTCTCTTTTCCACCTAGAGAAGTTTCTTTAGCATTTGTTGCAAAGCTGGTCTAGTGGTGCTGAATTCCTTTAGCTTTTGCTTGTCAGTAAAGCTTTTTATTTCTATGTCAAATCTGAAAGAGAGCCTTGCTGTGTATTCTTACTTATAGGTTCTTCCCTTTCATCATTTTTAATATATCATGCCACTCCCTTCTGACTTGTAGAGTTTCTGCTGAGAAGTCAGCTAATAACCTTATGAGGAGTTCTCTTGTATGTTTGTTTTTTCCTTGTTGCTTTTAAATACTTTTTTATTTGTCTTTAATTTTGCTAACTTGATTAATCTCAGCATGTTCTTCCTTGAGTTTATCTTGACTGGGACTCTCTGTGCTTCCTGGTCTTGGGTCACTGTTTCCTTTACTCTGTTACAGAAGTATTCAGCAACTGTCTCTTAAAATATCTTCTCAGGCCCTTTCTCTCTTTCTTCTCCTTCTGGGACCCCTATAATGCAAATACTCGTGTTTTTAATGTTGTCCCAGAGCTCTCTTAAACTGTCTTCGTGTTGGGTTTTTTTTGTTTGTTTTTTTTTTCACATTTTTTTCTTCATTCTTTTCCATGGCAGTGATTTACACCATTCTATCTTCCAGGTCATTTACATGTTCTTCTGCCTTAGTTATTCTGCTATTGATTTCTTCTAGTGCATTTTTCATTTCAGTTACTGGATTGCTCAACTCTGTTTGTATTTTAGTTCTTCTAGGTCTTTGTTAAACTTTTATTGTATCATCTCAATCATTGCCTCCATTTTTTTCTGAGATCCTGGATCATGTTCACTATCATTATTCTGAATTCTTTTTTTTTTTTTGAAAATTGCCCATCTCTGCTTTACTTAGTTGTTTTTCTGGGGGTTTATCCTGGTCCTTTCTGTGGGACTTATTCTTCTGCCATTTTATTTTGTCTAACTTTCTGTGATTGTGTTTTCTGTTCCATGGGCTGTAAGACTGTAGTTCTTTTTGCTTCTCCTGTCTCCTCTGTTCAGTAAGAACTTTTACTACCAACTTTTGGAACTGCATATATGATAAACTGATTATCTCTGTTTCTCTGGGGTTTTTTGTGGAGAGTTTTCTCTTGCTTTTTCAATTGGGAGTAGTTGGTCTGCCTTATCATTTTATTTACCTTTCTCTGTTTCTATGAACTTAGGTGAAACATGTATCTTCATGATCTTGAAGAGGTGTTTTTATGTGGGATCATCCCCACATAGGCTGCATGTGCTAAATGTCTTCAGTGCCAGGACTAAATTCGATTTGGACACCAGCTATATATTTCCTTATGGTGTACTGGCCACTATCACCTTGATAGAGTGTGGATGGTGTTTGATAAGCTAAAGCCTGCACAGGGTATGAGGTGGGACTTCCTTTCTGCTCAGTGGCCCTGGCAGGGATGTGATCTCCTCCCAAGTTGCTGGAGCAACTCAATGTTTTGGGGGTTTGTTTGTTTGTTTTTCCTCACTATTTATGTGGGAATATTTTTTGTAGCCTGGGTTATATAGGAGTTCTGCCAGTTTGCAGATAGTTTTCCATGAGAATTGTTCCACATATAGAGGTAATTTTGACATATTTATGGGAGGAGACAAGCTACACATCCTCTCTTCTTCCTCTGCTGTCTTAATCCCCATCCACATCACCTTACTTTTCAATGTGACTCATGTGTTTGTCTATGTCCCTAATTAGACTATAAGCATCTGATGGGTAGGGGCTGTATCTCACCTTCCCTACTTTTATATTCCTAGTTACACAGTTTTGGCACATCAGCAGCATTTCAGTGAATGCTTTAAATCATGGATTAATTAAAAATTAAACCTCTTATGCCAAAGAACAAAATCAACAAAAAGTAAGATAATAGAGAATACACTTACATCCCTAACCATGCATTTTCAGAGACTCCACTCCATATTACAGGTAACCAGATGGGTCCCAGGCTAAGGGAATGGAGAAAAGTAAAGTAAGAAAAAGAGGAGAGTGAAAAAGCTGGCTTAAAACTCAACATTCAAAAAACAAAGATCATGGCATCTGGTGCAATCACTTCATGGCAAATAGATGGGGAAACAATGGAAACAGTGATAGACTTTATTTTCTTGGGCTCCAAAATCACTGCAGATGGTGACTGCAGCCTTGAAATTAAAAGACACTTGCTCCTTGGAAGAAAAGCTATGACCAACCTAGATATTAAAATGCAGAGACATTACTTTGCCAACAAAGGTCCATCTAGTCAAAGCTATGGGTTTTCCAGTACTCACGTATGGATGTGAGAGTTGGACCATAAAGAAAGCTGAGAACTGAAGAATTGTAGCTTTTGAACTGTGGTGTTGGAGAAGACTCTTGAGAGTCCATTGGACTGCAAGGACATCAAACCAGTCAGGCCTAAAGGAAATAAATACTGAATATTCATTGGAAGGACTGATGCTGAAGCTGAAGCTCCAATAATTTGGCCACCTGATGTGAAGAGCTGACTCACTAGAAAAGACCCTGATGCTGGGAAAGACTAAAGGCAAGAGGAGAAGGGATGCATTAGGATGAGATGGTTGGATGGCATCACCAGTTCTATGCACATGAGTTTGAGCAAGTTCCAGGAGTTGGTTAAGGACAGGGAAGCCTGGTGTGCTTCAGTCCATAATGTCTCAAAGAGTCAGACATGAATGAGTGACTGAAATGAACTGAATGTAAGAATTGTTGTCGGCGGCACTAGTGGTCCTAGCTTTTCATTATATCATAACGTGCAAGAAAATGATATTTTGTAATATTAAAAAATGAAACTTTTAGTCAATAAATTTGAGAAAAGGTAAATTCAAATGTAGATTACCTCTTGACTCTTGCTCTGACCTTGGTAAGTTAAGGCAAACACTGAACAGTGAACTATTAAATAATTAGCACCTACTGTTTACTAGTGTAACTCTTCCATTAAAATTTTAATAGGTTGAGAAATTGCAGATTCAACTTTCTCTGTAATTACTGTCCCCTGTTCCCAAGAATAATCAAGTTAGCTATCGTTTAATTATGTAAACTCGAAATGCCATTAAAAAGCAGTCAATATTCTGAAACACCACAAGATGGGGATGTTACTCCATTTAAAATGGCCTTTTTTCTCCCTTTAAACTTTCTTCATAGGGCTTAATTAATACTTCCTCAAATCAAGAGTTCAAGATCCTCTATAGTTCCAAAGAAAGTTTGAATCAAAACTATTTAAATAACAAAATTGCAACAGTGACTTTCAGTTAAAATGTGTCTGGGAAGTGTGAGTTCTGTTGCCTCTCCTCTCTCTATGCACATTTGCCTTTTATATGCATCTTCACTCTTGTGTGTGTGCATGGTGTGTGTGCTATATTCTAGGTGTCAACTATCCTTTCTTTCTGTTATGCTATTGTTCTATATGCGTGCCTCCCACACTATGACTCTGCTATCACTATAATCGTCTCTCTAAATTGTGTCCAGCTCATGTTACCATCCCAGGATCAAACAGTCACGTCTGCATTTGTCTTGGGAACATGTGTGTATGCCTTCCCTTCTGTTTCTATTCTTCCTTATCTCTTCTGTTTTTTCCATTTAAAAAATCTTAAGATAGCAGAAGATCCAGGTAGTTCACAGTCTCAAAAATATTTCTTTCTTTTCCCTACCCTTTAACTCTATTTACTCCTATTTCTCTCCCTTAAATTCACTAAATGTTTGATTTTTAAAGTAGCCATTATTATTAAACCAAATTAAGATATAGAAAAATACTTTATGTGTTTTATATGTTCCCTGAGTAGGGTATAGATATGTGTGTGTGAGAGAGTGTATGTTTATAAATATTTTTTGTGCCTCTGGATGCCTTGAAGTTGATACAAGAGGAGTCTCCTATTCAATTGAGTTACATGATTTGTGGACACTGACTTAAGTAGAAAAGTAGATCTCATTTTGATCTCATGGGGTCGCTAAGAGTCGGACATGACTGACCGACTTCACTTTCACTTTTCACTTTCATGCATTGGAGAAGGAAATGGCAACCCACTCCAGTGTTCTTGCCTGGAGAATCCCAGGGACGGGGGAGCCTCATGGGCTGCCGTCTATGGGGTCACATAGAGTCAGCCACGACTGAAGCGACTTAGCAGCAGCATACCAGTCAGAAATCACTGTCTGCAGGGACAATTTGACTTAGTTATCTATTGATCAAAGTTTTGTATTTTATCTAACATGGAACTGAGTTGCTTAATTTCACTACCAAATTCATGAAATACTAATTTTTTTTTTAAGTTACAATGGAGAGAACAAGATGGCGGGGGAGTAGGTGGACATGGAGTACATCTCTCTCCACAGATACATCAGGAATACACCTTCAGACACAGAAGTGCATGCAGAACACCAGCTGAGAGTGAACAGGAGTACTTGCCTGACCAGTGCAAAAGAATATGTAGAACCACACAAAACTCAGTAGGACTAAGGAAGTAGGGGGTTCCCCCCTACTAAACTGGAGTATTAGTAGGACTGGACCTGCCCTCGGTGGGTGGGGGAACTGAAGCAGGGGTCCAATCCCCACATCGGGGCAATTATCTGAGCCAGAGGAGAAACATTTAAGGCTGAGAGTGAAACAGCTGATCTGTGGCAGCCTGAATAGAATGAGAATCAGGTAGTCCTTGCCACAGCGATACATACCCTGGATAGATATACAGGACAGGGACGCAGGTCCCCTGGAAGGGACAGCAGCTGGGAGCTGGAGTTTGGGGATTGTGGAGCAATCCTAGGATGAGGGTTGGTGTTGACTGTGGAGAGACGGACCAAGGGGGCGTGAAGGAGGAGATTGTGATGGAAATGCCTGTGGAGGAAAGCCAGGCAGCCATGGAAGCAAGGCGATACTGCTGAGTCACGAGTAGGGGGTGGAGCCATCACCATAGCCTCTCTCCCCACACGCCAGCATCCTCAACTGAACAGTAGAGAGGCTGGTCCAACAAATACCTGATGAACTGAACTACAGAGTAGGGCTCCAGCTAGGGTCCCCTCTATATGACTGATGTGCCGAAAAACAGAGAAGGACTCCAGGCAAAGGAGCCCTCTAAGTGTCTGAACAGGTGGAGCTATGGACAAAGACTGGCCGAGGCCTTCTAATCACCAGCTACAAGAGGCTCAAAAAAAGACTCTGAAAGGGCCATAACTCCTGTGATGGAGGCAATCTGTGTCCCTACACATTTGGCAATGCCAGGGTCCCTGCAAACCAAGCAGATGCACCACCTTCATGCTCAACTCTCACTGGGGTAGAGCTGCCACGGGCCAACAAGTTATTATGTCTATGTGTGCAGGGTCATTTTGGTAGTGTCCAACTCCTTGGACCCTGTGGATTGTGACCTACCACGCTTCTCTGACAGGGGTTTCTCCAGGCAAGAATACTGGAGGGTATTGGCCAATACTGGTTCCCATAGCCTTCTAGAGCACTATATTTCCTGCTGCCCAAGCCGCCAACTCCCCTGAGTACCTGGTTGCCAGAACCCCTGCGACCCAAGCAGCTGCACCACCTCCACACCTGGCCCTCACAGGGGCAAACCCAAGTCCTCCAGGGCAGCCTCAGGAGCAAACCCAGTGGACAACCTACATGCAGAGGTGGAAATAAAACCACAACTGAAACCCATGGCCTGTGTGGTTAAGGAAGAAGACCCAAAACCTTCCCACCAGCTGTACAAGCTGCAGATTAAATCCACACAACTAGGCAGACACTGTGTCTATGGAATATATAAAACGTCATTGAGAGCTCCCACAAAAGAAAATGCACTAGTTCTGATAGCTGTGGACATTGGAGGCAAGAACACACAGGAGTAGGACCAGATTAGAATCTGAGCTGCCCCCACAGCAGGTCCAGAGATCAGCAGTGTTGGAGGGCATCCTAGGGAGGTGAGTAGACTGTGATTCCCAGCAGGGAAGGACTCTTGAGAGTAGTGACTCAAGAAAAACATTTATTATTCTGATGTTTTGACTTGTTCTGTAGATTCTTTTGGATTTTTTCTTTTTTCTTTTTTTTTTTCTATTTTTCCCCTCTGTTGTAATTGTCAATTTTATTGACACTATGATATCTAATAATGATTTTGAGGTTTTTATTTTTCTAAGTTACATTTTTGTATTCTTGTTATAAATCTCTGACTCTACACTGGGCTTTTGCTGTTCTGGGGAGTTCCCCTCCCCCTCTTTTTTTCCCCTTTTTTAAATTTTAGTTTTTTAAGCCTATTATTATTTTCTCTACATTTATTCTTTCCTTTGCTTTTCATATTGTCCTTTTCCCTTGCAGTTAATCTTTAATGTATATAAATCTTCTTTATCTAACTCTATTTAACTTTGCATATCCATTCTTTCTTTCTATTCTTTCCTTCTCTCTGGACATATTTGTTAGTTTTATTTTCATTGCCTTATTCCCGAATTGGCACCTTATTTACTTTTGTTTTTCAGTTCATGCTTTTGTTAGTTTTATTCTGGTAGATATAATTTATGGCTTCCTCTCTTTGCTGGGTCAATCATTCTGCTTTATTTTTGTTGGACTGATTTGATTTTGCTTATAGGTATATATGTATATGTGTATATTCAGTCACACTTATTACTGTTGTTATAAACCACTGCCTCTATGTTGGACTTTTGAAGTTCTGTGGAGTTGGGGTTTTTTTTTTTCTCTCTTTTTTCTTCTGTTTTCTTTTTTCTCTTTTTCTACATTTATTCCTTTGTTTGCCTTTCCTATGTTCTTTTCCCCTTGCAGTTAATCTTTAATGTATATAAATCTTCTTCATCTTCCTCTATTTAACTTTGTATATATATCTTTTCTTTTCTTTTTTTCCTTTCCTCTCAACATATTTGTTAGCTTAGTTTTCATTGCTTTATTCCCCCACCTGTCACCTTGATTTAGTTTTGCTTTACAGTTTCTGCTTTAGTTAGTTTTGTTCTTAACTGGTAAGTATAATTTTTTATTTCTTTTGTTCACCAGGTCAAGCTATTGTACTTTATTTTTGTTGGACTGTTTTGACTTTGTTCATGGGTATATATGTACATGTGTATATTCCATTATTTTAATTATTATTTGCCTGATTTTGTAACTGCCATTTGTCTGGGGTTCATCGTTGGTTTCTTGTTTATGGATATTTGTTTTAATTTCATTTAATGTCATAATTTGTGGAATCTTTGTTCCTGACCAGAGATCAAGCTTTGAGCCTTTCGAGTGGGAACACAGACTCCAAGACCTGAGACTACAAGAGAACTAATCCTATGGAGTATCAAATAGTGAGAACTCACACAAAGGAAACCACTTGAATACAAGACCCAGCATGACCTGACCACCAGAAGCACCCTGTGCAGGCCACCTCATCTAAACAACAAATGAAACTAAAATACAAACCCAATCATCAGCAGACAGGATTACCACCTCACTCAGCCTTGTCCATCAGAGGAAAATATTTGAAGCAGAAGAATGAATCAGTGAGCTAGAAGATAAAATGATAGAAATAATTTCTGAAGAGCAGAATAAAGTAAAAAGAATGAAAAGAACTGAAGATAGTCTCAAAGACCTCTGGGACAATACCAAACGCACCAACTTTTGAATTGTAGGGGTCCTGGAAAAAGAAGAGAAAAACAAAGGGTATGAGAAAATTTTTGAAGAGATTATAGTGGAAAATTTCCCCAACATGGAAAAAGAAATAGTCAATCAAGTCCAAGAGGCACAAAGAGTCCCATACTGGATAAACCCAAGGAGAAACATGCCAAGACACATATTAATCAAACTAACAAATACTAAACACAAAGAAAGAATATTAAAATCAGCAAGGGAGAAGCAACAAGGAAAATACAATGGAAACCCCATACATTTAACAGCTGATCTTTCAACAGAAACTCTGCAGGCTAGAGGAAATGGCAGGATATATTTAAAGAACTGAAAGGGAAAAAGCTACAACCAAGCTTACTGTACCCAGCAAGGATCTCATTCAAAATTGATGGAGAAATAAAAAGCTTTTCAGACAAGCAAAAGTTAAGAGAATTCAGTACCACAAAACCAGCTTTAAAACAAATGTTAAAGGGACTTAACATTGCCAAGAAATATAAGAGAAGAAAAAAAGATCTACAAAATCAACCCCAAACAGTTAAGAAAATGGCAATAGGAATATGTATACCAAGAATTACTTTTAAATGTAAATGGTTTAAATGCTTCTGGCTGAATGGATACAAAAACAAGATCCATATATATGCTCTCTACAAGAAACCCACTTCAGACCTAAAGACACATATAGACTAAAAGTGGGAGGATGGAAAAACATATTCCATGCAAATGGGTAGCAAAAGAAAGCTAGAGAAGCAATCTTCATATCAGACAAAATAGACCTTAAAGAAGATTACAAGAGTTAAGGAAGGACACTACATAATGATCAAGGGATCAATCCAAGAGGAAGACATAACAGTTGTAATATCTATGTACCCAACATAGGAGCACCTCAATATATAAGACAAACACTAACAGATATAAAAGGAGAAATTGGCAGTAACACAATAATAGTAGGAGACTTTAGCACCCCACTCAAACCAATGGACAGATCATCAAGTGGAAAATTAATAACTAAACATAAGTCTTAAATGATACATTATATGAGATGGATCTCACTGATATCTTCAGGACATTCCATCCAAATGCAAAATATACTTTATTCTCAAGTGCATATGGAACATTCTTCAGGATAGACCACATCTTGGGTCACAAATCAAACCTCAGTAAATTTAAGATTGAAATCATATCAAGCATCTTCTCTGACCACAATGCAATGAAACTAGATATCAATTACAAGAAAAAAAACTAAGAAACACAAACACATGGAGATTAAACAACACATTTCTAAATAACCAACAGGTTACTGAAGAAATCAAAAGAAAAATCAAAAAATTTATAGAAACAAATGACAATGAAAACACGACAAATCAAAACTTATGGGATGCAGCAAAAGCAGTTCTAAGAGGGAAGTTTATACCAATACATTCCTACCTCAAGACACCTAAAACAACTGGAAAAAGTAGAACAAACACAAACAAAATTAGTAGAAGGAAAGAAATCATAAATATCTGAGCAGAAATAAAGGAAAAAGAAATGAAAGAAACAATAGTGAAGATTAATAAATGAAAAGCTGGTTCTTTGAGAAGATAAACAAAATTGACAAATCTTAAGCCAGACTCATCAAGAAAAACAGAGAGAAGAATCAAATCAACAAAATTAGAAATGAAAAAGGAGAGGTTACAATAGACAATGCAGAAATACAAAGGATTATAAGAGACTGTAATCTCATGGGGCAGGAGCTACCCCATGCCTGAGGTCAGGGGCAGTGGCCGAGAGGAGCAACCCCACGTCCAAGGAGCGGTGGCTGCACGGGCACAGGAGGGCCAAGAGGAGCTACTCCACGTTCAAGGTCAGGAGGGGCAGCGGTGAGGAGATACCCCTCGTCCAAGGTAAGGAGCAGCAGCTGCGCTTTGCTGGAGCAGCCGTGAAGAGATACCCCACATCCAAGGTAAGAGAAACCCAAGTAAGACGGTAGGTGTTGGGAGAGGGCATCAGAGGGCAGACACACTGAAACCATAATCACAGAAATCTAGTGAATCTAATTACACGGACCACAGCCTTGTCTAACTCAATGAAACTAAGCCATGCCACGTGGGGCCACCCAAGACGGGTGGATCATGGTAGAGAGGTGCCGGGGTCCAGCCCCAGTGGATCCAGGGAATTTGAAGTGGGGATGGAGTCGGCGAGAAGAGAATTATTCATTAGAGATATAAAGAGAGATTAGGAAAGAATAGTGTAGTAGGAAAATTAGTGGAGAATAGAGGCTGAATAGCTTGGTTTACACAGGAGACCAATAAAGCTCCGAGACAAGGAGCTTGCACTGTCTACATAGGCCACTGGCGCCGCTTGAATAGCGGAGGGTGCCCTGCCTTGGGCTCCCTCTCGCGTGGGTCTTAGAAGCCAGGGCAAAAAAGTAGACACAGAGAGCCTCTGTGCTCCAGATGGGAATTCAGCCTGAAAGGGGAGAAAAAACGACATGGGGGAGCCAAGCATTGGTGCCAGACCCAAGACTTTATTTTCAAAAGCAGCTTATATACCCCAAGTTGTACATAAAGAAATAATGGAATATGCAGAGTTATGCAGGGGCAGCAGTCCTGACCCTTATTGAGACCAGGCTTTCTTTTTGCATACCTTCCTGTATACAAAAGGTCTTAGGTGGTTTCACATCATCTTATGGCCAGGGGGTCTGTTAACATTTTTATGGCTCTTTTCCTAGATAAATGTCTATCAACCAGAAAACTCATTTTCCCTTGAAATGTTTTTTCTTTAATTTGCATCACCCTCAAAGTACTAAATAAAGTTACATTCCTGTAGAACAAAGGTGCAGTGGGTTATAACAAAGAAAGTACTTAACTCAAAGATCTAATGTTGCTAATACCAGGGCTACTACCTGTTTTTTCTACATACCAACTATATCAACAAATAAAAGATATGAAAATTTGGCAGCACGTATTAGCTCAACAAGTGAAACCCTTAATCAGTCCTATTCTAATGATTTTGATTCCACGGAAGCCCCTACATTCCTAGGATGTTTTAAGCTTCCTGTGCCTCTCTCAGTCGGGAGGCCACAAACAATCACATGCGCAGCTGTAAGAGTCCGAACAAACCTGTCAGGCAGGCTAGAAAGCCATCAGAGGGGTTTTGGATTGAAACACTCTTATTATGCCCAGGAGACTTATTATCTAAAAGCTCTAAATTAACTTTTTCCAGAAAAAGGTGGTGGGGGGACAGCCCCCTGTTAATGTTAGAAGAGTAGGTGGAAAGCATAACACAGTAAAGCAGGCAGACTCTGGTTTTGGGGGAAGATGCTCAAGAAAATCCAAGGGGACCCCTGAGGCCTGATCCTGCCTTTGCGTTTTGTCAGGCCCCTTTCCTCATGACCTTTGCCACCAGCAGGATTCCCCACACTGGCTCCTGGCAGAGAGGTCTGACAGAATGTGGTCCACTGGAGAAGGGAATGGCAAACCACTTCAGTATTCTTGCCTTGAGAACCCCATGAACAGTATGGGAGGCCTGGCATGCTGCGATTCATGGGGTTGCAAAGGGTTGAACACGACTGAGCGACCAAACTGAACTGAACTGAACTGAATGCAAGATATTAATACTTGGGTAAACTGTGGGGGGGAACTTCCCTGGTGGCTCAGTGTTAAAGACTCCGCCTGCAATGAAGGAGACATAGGTTTGATCTCTGATCAGGAAGATCCCCTGGAGAAGGAAATGGCAACCCACCCCAGTAATTTTGCCTGGGAAATTCCATGGACAGAGGGGCCTGGCAGGCTACAGTCCATGAGGTGGCAAAGATCTGACATGACTTAGCGACTAACCCACCACCATCAATCTGAGGGGGTGTGGGAGCAGTAGGGAAGAGGAAGCACATGAGAACTCTCTATACCTTCTGTATAATTTTTCTGTATACTCAGAAATCTTCTAATAATAAACCTATTAATAAAAAACAGTGCCTTATCACATTTTATGATACTTTGTAATGGATATTATTCAGAGTGGCTTTGTGAAATTAACTGGAGCTCTAGTATAACATTCAGTTTCAAAGAAAACTTTGAATAAGTTGCATACATCTAGGTAGTCTAGTCATCTAAGGTACTTTCAACATTTTAAGAGATTTTTATCAGAAAATCTTTTCATTGTATGAAAATCATTCATACACGGTCTAAGCTTCTATTGTGGATGTGGGAAACTCTAATGATCTTAATATTGAAGATGGAGTTATGACCCTAAATTCCAAACCAGGGGTTGTGTCTTATTTATCTTAACATATCCTACCTTAACTAACCTTTGTATAAACTTTAAAACTTTTTGTCAAATAAATGATTGAATAAAGAAATTACTGAATGAAATAAATCGATGCATATGTGGGTTGTATAACAACTTTTAATTGAGTCCTCCTTGTAATTTCTGGTGTTGAATTACAGCCAATAAATAAAGTATTTGGTATTCATCATTCCTCCTCTTTGATTTTGCTGAGCAAAAAGATAATTATAAACCCAATCTACAAAATTTTTAATTCACTTTGGCTAAAAATTTTTAGAAGAGTCTGAAGGTGTAAATCTCAGTTAGCATTTTAAAGATAAACTCAAACAAATGGAGACCTGTTGTCATGAATGTTTTAAGAAAATAAATCTCATGAGATCTGAATCAAAATGGTAGCGTAGAAGATCCTGAGCTCATGTCCTTCATGGACTCACCAAAATACAACTTGATGTAGCACAACTATCTCTGAGAATGACTTGGAGACCAAAAGGGATACTCTACAACTAAGAATATTTTTTAAAGGCCACATCAAGAAGGGTAAGAGGGGAAGAGATGCTGTCTAGTCAGAACCCACACTCCCAACTGGCAACCCACAAGCAGGAGGGATATCACAATTGCAGAGGTCTCTCTCAAGGAATGAGGGGTCTGAACCCCACAGTGTGATCCCCAGCATGGGAGACCTTCATCAGGATGACTAGCCCACAGAACATCTGATTTACGTCCAGGAGAGTTGAACGGTTATGGGAAACCAAAATTCCACTCTTGAAGAGCTTATGCACATACCTGTTCCAAGTTCCAGTACTGAATCAGCAGCTTGAAAAGCACTTGGTCATATAAGAAGGCGATCATCGACTGATTTTACAGTAAGCGCCAGAGGGAGAGGGATCTGATAGAATTTTCTCTTGGACTGGAAATGAAGGCAGGCACCATTATTTTGTTCTCCTTCTACCTAGCTGACCTAGCACTGGCAGGCACCATTTCTGTCACTCTTCATCAACATAGCTAACACTGTGCCTTGCCCAAGCATATCCCTAAGTACCACCACTTCTCAATTCACTATACCAGCTGCTCCTCCAAAGTGGCCTGTACTTCATCCCATTTGGGAGGCAGCATTGGCCAGTCACAGCACTCCTCCAAGTAGTTCCTGCACCAGGGAACCAGTCCTATCCCACCTGGTGAGTGCTCTTGAATAGCATCAGTGCCCCATCAAAAGCAACACACTAGCATGCCTGCAGCAATCACAGCCCAACCACAAGAAGAGGGGGCACACAGCCCACACAGGGGATAGGACTGGAATACCTAGATAAAGTGACCATAGGGAGTTGTGCCACTGCACCCCAAAGGACATATTCTACATGAGGCACTCTTTCAAGACTGGGAAATGTAGTTGATATATCTAATATATAGAAATAAACACAGAGAGAATTAGGTAAAATGAACAGACAAAGGAATACCTTACAAACAAAAGAACAAAACAAACTTTCAAGGGAAAAAATAAGTAAAACAGAGATAAATAATTCAAAGAACCAGTCATAAAGATCCTCACAAAACATGGAAGAAGAATGGATGAACTCACTGAGAATGTCAGCCAAGAGAAAATATTAAAAATAATCAGAACTGAAGGCAATAACTGAAATGAAAAACATGCTACAGGAAATGAACAGCAGATGAGAAGATGCAGAAGAATAAAGGCAGGGTAGTAACACAAGCAGAAAAGCAAAAGGAAAAAGAATTTCTCAAAACAAGATTAGTTTAAGCAACCTCTGGGACAACATCAAGCATACTAACATTTGCATCGTAATGATCCCAGAAGGAGAAGAGACAGAGGACAGAAAACCTATTCAAAGAATTAATGGTTGGAAATTATCTTAACCTGGCAAAGGAAACAGGCATCCAATTCCAGGAAGCAAAGACTCCCAAAAAGAATAACCTAAAGTGACCCACACCAAGACACACTATAATTAAAATGTCAAAAGTTAAAGATAAATACAAACTTAAAAGCAGCAAGAGAAAAACCAGTTATGTACAAGGGAGCCCCCATAAGACTATCATCTGATTTTTCAGCAGAAAGGTTATAGACCAAAAGAGACTGGCATAATATATTCATAGTAAAAGTGCTCAGTTATGTCTGACTCTTTGAGACTCTGTAGACTATAACCTGCCAGGCTCCTCTGTCCATAGAATCCTCCAGGCAAGAATACTGGAATGGGTTGCCATCCAAGGATCTTCATGGTCCAGGGATTAAACTTGAGTCTCCTGCATTGCAGGCAGATTCTTCACCATCTGAGCCAACAGGGAAGTACTCACAGGTAAAAACTTACAGACAAAACCACCCTACCCAGCAAGGTTATCATTCAGAATTGAAATACAGATAAGGAATTTCCTTGATAAGCAAAGCTAAAGAAATTCATCACCACTGAAGTGTCCTTACAAGAAAAAAAAAAAAAAAAAGAGTGTTTTCTTTTAAAGGAAAAAAAAAGTTCTAACTACAAACAAAATTATGAAAAAAAAACCTCACTGGTAAAGGCAAATATATATAAAAGATAGTGGATCAACTATCCATAAAACTGGAAAGAAGGTTAAAAGCCAAATTAGTAAAAATCAAATGCATCCAAAACAAAGTACTATACAAAATTTTAAAATATAAATTATCAAAACGATAAAACATTAGCAAGGGTGTAAAAATGCAGTTCTTTTTAAATGAGTTCAAACTTAAGTGACCATCAACTAAAAATCAACTACTATATACATAGATTGTTATATAGTAACCTCAAGGTAACCAAAAGCAAAAAACCAATAACAGACACGCAAAAAATAAGGAGAAAGGAATACAAAATTAATACCAAAGGAAGTCATCAAATAACAAGAGAACAGAACAAGAGAAGGAACAGAGAAGAATTTTAAAGACAACAAAAAAGCAATAAAATGGCAAGAAATACATATTTATTAACAATTATTTTGAATGTAAATGAGCTAAATGTTTAGGTAAAGACACAGTGTAAATAAATGGATATAAAACAAGACCTATATACAAGATGCCTACAAGAGACTCACTTTAGATCTAAAAACACACATAAAATGAAAGTGAATGCATGGAAAAAGATATTCCATGCAAATGGAAATGAAAAGAAAACAGGGATTGCATATTTATATTAGACAAAATACACTTTAAAACAAAGAATGTTACAAAAGAAGAGTATTACATAATGATAAGGGGATCAATCCAACAAGAGGATACAATACTTGTAAATATCTATGCATTCAACATAGAAGCCCCTACAAATCCCTGTGAATTTCAGTATAAAATGTCATTGAAAGATAGGCATATTACCTGCTTCATATGTTTATTGTCTAATTCTTTCTGGATTTGCATTGTTCTTTTTAAGATTCTAAATTGGTGTATTTTGATGGCAAAATGTGGTTCTTTGAAATCAGAGGAATCAAATAAAAGGCTTCATTCCAAAAATCATACTTATTGTTAAAGATAGTTCCTTAAGGGTTAGAACAGTGCCTGACCCACAAGTACTGAGTAAATATTTATTGAATGCATAAATGAAAATTTCTGAAAGTATTTTTATTGCTATTTGGTAATATGATCAGCATTCACCCTACGACAATTCAGTGTGAAAGAATCATGGAGCCTTACGGTTGAAAAGGTAATCTCATTCAAGAAACAATATGGTAACTGAACCCCTTCTTTAAAAAGGCCTAGTGAATAGGCTGTGTAACGGTTTTTCTAGCTCTACAAGTGATGGAAAACTTCATACTTTTGAAGGAAGTCAATTATATCTGAAGATAACTCTAGTACCAGATTAATCCTTTTATTGAGCCACAAACTAATTCCCTGTTGTTAGCAGATCCACAGGGAAATAAAATAATTTGTTGAGTGTTACCATGGGCTAAGAGCAATACATAACTGTCTCTGCTAAATTCCAAGTACCTAGAGCAGTGTCTGGCATATGTAAGCCCTCTGTAAATATTCATTAAGCATTATTTTGTTAATGTACACTGCATTAATTATTGGTTGATATTAAGCTATCCATAGCCTTTTTTTTTCACACTAGCTCCCACAAACCACATTCTTCTCTTACACATATGGTGTTGAGCAGATCTGGACAAAAGAAAACCAGTTGTCTTTGATAAATTTTAATTTATTAGATGATATAATTTATCATAGTCAATCATGTATGGATTTTTTTTAGTGCTACTCAGTTTTAACTATTAGAAAAGGGTATCCTAATCTAGGAAACAGAAATGTTCCATGTGTCTGTTTTTATTGTGAAGCTTTTTGTGTATTACCCTTTTTTTAAATGTTATGTAACTTTGTATATTGTCATGAACTGACAAGAAATATATTGAATCCCTGAAAGCTAATTTCCTCTCTAGAATATCTGCAGGCCTCTTTGTTAATCCAAATCACTTTTAAGCTATTATTAGACTAAATTCATATATTCCAACTATTTAAGCCAGAAAGCTGACAACAGTCTGACTAGAAGGCAACTCTGTTAGCTCTAGGATATATGATTGATATTAAAACAACTATCATAATAGCTATAAAAACAAAAGACACATTAGAGACCAGGCATCTGTGCAATTCAATAAAACATTCATTACTTTGAGCGAGATTTCATGAAAATTCATTTAAGACAAAGCTCCTATCTTAAATATTTTAATACTTTTTGATTATAACCATTATAGAACACTTTAAGCTTTCTGCTTTTATTTGTATTTGGATTTTTCCTTTTTTTAAGCCAGCATTTAATCTCTAGGTAATACAGAATAGGTATTTTGTATAAATATCTGGAATATATGTTAAAAAAGTAAATTATTTGTATCCAGTATTACAGAAACCAAATATTTCGTCAGTCACTCTGCTGCTGCTAAGTCCCGTCAGTCGTGTCTGACTCTGTGAGACCCCATAGATGGCAGCCCACCAGGCTCCCCAATCCCTGGGATTCTCCGGGCAAGAAACTCGAGTGGGTTGCCATTTCCGTCTCCAATGCATGAAAGTGAAAAGTGAAAGTGAAGTCGCTCAGTCGTGTCCGACTCTTAGCGACCCCATGGACTGTAGCCTACCAGGCTTCTCCATCCATGGGATTCTCCAGGCAAGAGTACTGGAGTGGGGTGCCATTGCCTTCTCCAGTTAGTCGCTCAATTGGGTCCAACTCTTTGCAACCCCATGGACTGTAACCTGCCAGGATCCTCTGTCCATGGGATTCTCCAGGCAAGAATACTGGCTGCTGCTGCTGCTAAGTCGCCTCAGTCGTGTCCAACTCTGTGGACCCCATAGATGGCAGCCCACCAGGCTCCCCCGTCCCTGGGATTCTCCAGGCAAGAACACTGGAGTGGGCTGCCATTTCCTTCTCCAATGCATTAAAGTGAAAAGTGAAAGTGAAGTCGCTCAGGGGTGTCCAAGTCTTAGTGACTCCATGGACTGTAGCCCACCAGGCTACTCCATCCAGGGGATTTCCCAGGAAGAGTACTGGCATGGGTTGCTATTCCCTTCTCCAGGGGATCTTCCCTACCCAGGGATCAAACCTGAGTCTCCTGCATTGCAGGTGGATTCTTTACTGTCTGAGTCAACAGCAAAGCCCTACATATTATAAGCACTTCTAACTGATAACCTCAAAATAATTCTGGTTTTAAGAACCATTTGGGATGACCCAGAGGGATGGTATGGGGAAGGAGGTGGGAGGGGGGCTCAGGATAGGGAACACATGTACACCCACGGTGGATTCATGTCAATGTATGGCAAAACCAATACAATATTGTAAAGTAACTAGCCTTCAATTAAAATCAATAAATTTACATTTTAAAAAAAGAACCAATTTATATGCTAAAAATTATCAAAAATCTTCATCATCTCATTGATCACTAAAGTGTAAGAGTCATTTTTCTAACGTGCAAAATGTATGATTAAATCTAAAGGTCATTATCACACAAACGTGCAAGAAGAAACTGGGGAATGATTATTTAAATTTTTGGTTATGGAGTAGCTAAATATTTGGGATGAATGAACAAATGAATGAATAAATGACAAAATTTCACAGAAACATTAACGAAACTTACAGAGTACTTGAATTAAAAGAGGGTAAAGAGTTGGACTGTGAAGAAGGCAGAGTGCTGAAGAATTGATGCGTTTGAACTGTGGTGTTGGAGAAGGCTCTTGAGGGTCCCTTGGACTGCAAGGAGATCCAACCATTCCATTCTGAAGGAGATCAACCCTGGGATTTCTTTGGAAGGAAGGATGCTAAAGCTGAAGCTCCAGTACTTTGGACACCTCATCCGAAGAACTGACTCATTGGAAAAGACTCTGATGCTGGGGGAGATTGGGGGCAGGAGGAGAAGGGGACGACCCAGGAGGAGATGGCTGGATGGCATCACGACCTCGATGGACGTGAGTCTGAGTGAACTCCATGAGATGGTGATGGACAGGGAGGCCTGGAGTGCTGTGATTCATGGGGTCGCAAACAGTCGGACACGACTGAGCGACTGAACTGAACTGAACTGAAGGGACATATTTGTTCTTATATGAAACATTTTTTCCCTTTAAGATTACAAACAAAGGAGATTCTACTTATCAGGGTAAAAATATAGCTAAAAAAATTAATTCATGGATAATTTATTTTTCTACATCACATTCAATTGTTTCATTTGTTAAAGTATCTATAATAAACAGAAAAATAAACTAGCTGTAAATACTCAAATGAAAATAGAAAATTATGTTTAATTAAATGTTCAAATACAGCTCTTTGTTTTCAGTTGCCAAGGAGCTCATACTTTTCTACAACAACAACAAAATGTGTCTTTACATGCCTTATACCAAAAAAAAAAGGCCTTATCAAATAAGTTTTTTATAAAGAATGAAATATGTACATTTTCCCCCATATAATATGTACTGAAAATTCCCTATTACTTGTGTCAATAATAGTACCAGACAAATCCATTTAGGGTCTTTTTATCATTATTCTGTGAGGATGTAGAGATCAAACAGCAGAAGGAAGAGAACTGAAGCTTAGACTATAGACAACAATCAGCTGCTATGAAGGCATACACTTTGTTAGATTGAGAAATAAAACGCTTTATGTATAAAAAGGGGGAATGGAAAAGATACTTGGATGCTTGATACCATTTACTCCCTTAATATCAGAGTGGCACTGAATACCAACCATCTCTCTCATACTTTGTCAAAATGTGATTAGTAAAAAAGTAGGCTCCCTCTGCTATTTGGTTTCTTTTCGACAGAAACTGAAACCACAAACTGTTCTCAGCCAACCTGAAATTATCCCAGTATGATCATATTTCTAAAATGTATTTAAAATAAATCTGCCATCATTGTGATGTTTTAATAAACATTTTTATTTTTCTCATTCAAAAAGATAGATTATATAAATGCCTGTCACTAATCTGATATTCCTTTACTTATACATCACTCCTTTTCAGATTGATCTGTTCCTTTAAACTTGATGAACTTTTTAAATATAAAATATTAGATTATACTTGTAAGTTATTTGTAACCAAATTTGATCTTTTTGTGTGATACCTTTAGGATTTACTGAAATGCCACTCTTCCCTTATGCAGATGTCTTCAAATTGAGAATGTTCAAACACTGTATAATTATAATATGAAAAAATAAGTCTCTTGACTTCTGTCTCATGTGAAGTGGTGATTAACCCTTTTATTCACACTAAAATAAGAGAAAGAAGCTTAGAGCATTGAAAACAGAGTGCCAGAGCCTAATTGTATATATTGGCTCAACACATGGCAAATATCAATACCTAAAGTTGACCTTTAATTCTTCCCTTTAATCTTTAATTCTTCCCTTCAACCACAAAGCCCTATACTTCCAATTATCTCACACACCCACTCTTCGTCTTTCATGCCCTCTAGAAGTACAGGAACTGGGAAACTCCAGATGTACAAGCTAGATTTAGAAAAGGTAGAGGAACTTGAGATCAACTTGGCAATATCCACTGGATCACTGAAAAAGCAGTAAGTTAAAGTGTTAGTTGCTCAGTCACATCTGACTCTTTGCAACCCCATGGACTGTAGCCCGCCAGGCTTCTCTGGCCATGGAATTCTCCAGGCAAGAATACTGAAGTGGGTTGCCATTTCCTTCTCTTCCTGATTCAGGGATAGAACCCAGGTCTCCTGCACTGTGGAAGGATTCTTGACCATCTGACCCACCAGGGAAGCCAGAAAAAGAAGAATTCCAAAAGAACATCTACTTCTGCTTCATTGACTACACTAAAGCTTTTGACTATGTGGACCACAACAAATTGTGGAAAATTCTGAAAGAGATGAGAATAGCAGACCACCTTACCTGCCTCCTGAGAACTTGTATGCAAGTGAAGAAGCAACAGTTAGAACCAGACATGAAACCACAGACTGGTTCAAAATTGGGAAACGAATACATCAAGACTGTATACTGTCACCTTGCTTACTTAACTGGACTCAAGATTGCTGGGTGATCACAGGAAACTAACCAAAGTGATCACACAGATCACAGCCTTGTCTAACTCAACAAAACTATGAGCCACACCATGTAGGACCACCCAAGATGGATGGGTCATGGTGGAAAGTTCTGACAAAACACAGTCCACTGGAGAAGGGAATGGAAAACCACTTCAGTCTTGCCTTGAGAACCCTATGAACAGTATGAAAAGGCAAAAAGATATGACACAGAAAGGTGAACTCCCCAGGTTGGTAGGTGCCCAGTGTGCTATTGGAGAAGAGTGGAGAAATAGCTCCAGGAGGAATGAAGATGCTGAGCCAAAGCAAAACAAATGCCCAGTTGTGGATGTGACTGGTGAAGGAAATAAAGTCTGATGCTGTAAAGAAAAATCCTGCATAGGAACCTGGAATGTTAGGTCCATGAATAAAGGTAAATTGGAAGTGGTCAAACAGGAGATAGGAATCAGTGAACTAAATGGACTGGAATGGGCAAATTTAATTCAGATGAATATTACATCTACTACTGCGGGCAAGAATCCCTTAGAATAAATGGAGTAGCCCTCCTAGTCAACAAAAGTCTGAAATGCAGTACCTGGATGCAATTTCAAAACTGACAGAATGATCTCTGTTCATTTCCAAGGCAAACCATTCAATATCACGGTAATCTATGCCCCAAACAGTAATGCTGAAGAAGCTTAAGTTGAACGGTTCTATGAAGACCTACAAGACCTTCTACAAAAAAAAAAAAAAAAGATGTCCTTTTCATCACAGGGGACTGGAATGCAAAAGCATGAAGTCAAGAGATACCTGGAGTAACAGGCAAGTTTGACCTTGGAATACAGAATGACGCAGGGCAAAGGCTAACAGAGTTTTGCCAAGAGCAGGACTGGTCATAGCAAACACCCTCTTCCAACAACACAAGAGGAGACTCTACACATGGACATTACCAGATGGCCAACACTGAAATCAGACTGATTATATTCTTTGCAGCCGAAGATGAAGAAACTCTATACAGTCAACAAAAACAAGACAGGAAGCTGACTGTGGCTCAGATCATCAACTCCTTATTGCAAAACTCAGACTTAAACTGAAGAAAGTAAGGGAAACCACCAGACCATTCAGGTATGACCTAAATCAAATCCCTTACGATTATACAGTGGAAGTGAGAAATAGATTCAAGGGATTAGACCTGATAGAGTGCATGATGAACTATGGACGGAACTTCGTGACATTGTACAGGAGGCAGTAATCAAGACCATCCCCAAGAAAAAGAAATGCAAAAAGGGAAAACGATTGTCTGAGGAGGGCTTACAAATAGCTAAGAAGAGAAGCAAAAAACATAGGAGAAAAGGAAAGATATACCCATCTGAATGCAGTTTCAACGAATAGCAAGGAGAGATAAGAAAGCCTTCCTCAGTGATCAACACAAAGAAATAGAGAAAAACAAAAGAATAGGAAAGAGATCTCTTCAAGAAAATAGAGATCTCTTCAAGAAAATTAGAGATACCAAGGAAATATTTCATGTAAAGATGGGCACAATAAAGGACAGAAATGTAAAAGAAGCAGAAGATACTAAGAAGAGGTGGCAAGAATACAAGGAACTATATAAAAAAGATCTTAATGACCCATAACCCCGATGGTGTGATCACTCACCTACAGCCAGACACCCTGGAGTACAAAGTCAAGTGGGTCTTAGGAAGCATCAATATGAACAAAGCTATTGGGGATGACAGAATTCCAATGGAGCTATTTCAAATCCTAAAAGATGATGCTGTGAAAGTGCTGCATTTGACATGCCAACAAATTTGGAAAATTCAGCAGTGGCCACAGGACTGGAAAAGGTCAGTTTTCATTCCCATCCCAAAGAAAGGCAATGCCAAAGGATATTCAAACTACTACACAATTGCATTCATCTCACACACTAGCAAAGTGCTCAAAGTTCTCCAAGCTACACTTCAACAGTACATGAACTGAGAATTTCCAGATGCTCAAGCTGGATTTAGAAATGCAGAGGAACCAGAGGTCAAATTGCCAACATCTGTTGGATGATACAAAAAGCAAGAGATTTCCAGAAAAAAAAAAAACATCTATTTCATTGACTACACTAAAGCCTTTGTGTGGATCACAACAAATTGTGGAAAATTCTTGAAGAAATGGGAATACCAGATGACCTTACATGCCACCTGAGAAACCTGCATGCAGGTCAAGAATCAACAGTTAGAACCAGACATGGAAAAATGGGCTGGTTCCCAAATTGGGAAAGGAGTACTTCAAGTCTGAATATTGTCACCCTGCTTATTTAACTTATAAGCAGCAAACACCATGTGAAATGCCAGGCTGGATGAAGCACAAGCTGAAATCAAGATTGCTAGGAGAAATATCAATAACCTCAGATATGCAGATGACACCGCTCTTATGGCAGAAAGTGAAAAAGAACCCTCTTGATGAAAATGAAAGAAAAGAGTGAAAAAACTGGCTTAATACTCATTTAAAAAACTACGATCATGGCACCTGTTACCATCACTTCATGGCAAATAGATGGGGAAGCAATGGGAACAGTGACAGACTTTATTTTCTTGGGCTCTAAAATCACTGCAGATAGTGACTGCAGCCATGAAATTAAGACTCTTGCTCCTTGGAAGGAAAGCTATGACCAACCTAGACAGCATATTAAGAAGCAGAGACATTACTTTGCTGACAAAGATCCATATAGTCAAATCTATGGTTTTTCCAGTAGTCATGTCTAGATGTGTGTGTCAGACCATAAAGAAAGTTGAGCACTGAAGAACTGATGCTTTTGAACTGTGATGTTGCAGAAGACTCTTGAGAGTCCCTTGGACTGCAAGGAGATCAAACCAGTCAATTCTAAAGGAAATCAGTCCTGAACACTCATTGGAAGGACTGATGCTAAAGCAGAAGTTCCAATACATTGGCCATCTGATGTGAAAACTGACTCATAAAAAAGACCCTGATGCCAGGAAATAGTGAAGGCAGGAGGAGATAACAGAGGATGAGATGGTAGGATGGCATCACCAACTCAATGGACACGAGTTTGAGCAAGCTCTGGGAGTTGGTGATGGACAGGGAAGCCTGGTACCCGGCAGTTCATGGGGTTGAAGAGTTGGACATGACTGAGTGACTGAACTGAACTGAGGGTGAAAGAAGAGAATGAAACAGCTCATTTAAAACTCAACATTCTAAAAACAAAAATCACAGCATCCAGTCCCATCACTTCATGGCAAATATATTGGGAAAATGTGGAAATAGTGACAGATTTTATTTTCTTGGTTTCCGAAATCACTGTGGACAGTGACTGCAGACCTTAAATTAAAAGACGCTTACTCCTTGGAAGTAAAGCTATGACAAACCTAGACAGCATATTAAAAAGCAGAGACATTACTTTGCCAACAAAAATCTGTATAGTCAAACTCTGGTTTCTCCAGTAGATGTATGGATGTGAATTGGACCATAAAGAAGGCCAAGGATCAAAGAATTGATGCTTTCAAACTGTGGGCTGGAGAACACTCTACAGAGTCCCTTGGACAGCAAAGAGATAAAAGCAGTCAATCCTAAAGGCAATTAACCCTAAATATTCATTGGAAGGACTGATGCTGAAGCTGAAGTTCCAGTATTTTGGCCACCTGATGCATGGAGCCAACTCATTGGAAAAGACCCTGATGCTGGGAAAGATTGAAGGCAAAAGGAGAGGATGGCAGCAGAGGATGAGGTTAGATAGCTTCACTGACTCAATGAACATGAGTTTAAGCAAATCCCAGGAGATAGTGGAGGACAGAGTCTGGTGTTCTACAGTCCATGGGGGTCTCAAATAATTGGTCATGATTTATCAACTGAACTAGTCCTTTAATTTTTCCTATTAATAATATAAAAACATATTAGTTCACACAGTATTATACATTATTTAATCTTAAAAATCTGTATTATTATCCCATCTTAAAAATAAGACTCAGAGATTTAGAGACTTGTCCAATATCACGTGGCTAGGACTTCTGATATCGAGATAAACAGACAGCAGATGCTTCATTCTTATCTTACATCAAATATATAAATAATAGACAAATATGTATATACCTTAAAAGGAACCAAGTAGAGCTATCCTCGGAGAAGGAAATGGCAACCCACTCCAGTATTCTTGCCTGGAGAATCCCACGGACAGAGGAGCTTGGTGGCTGCCATTTATGGGATCACAGAGTCAGACACGACTGAAGTCACTTAGCAGCAGCAGCAGCATAGCTATCCTCAAAACAGGAAGGTAAACTTTTGGAGGACCATAAACTATGTGTAAGAAAATTGTATTCTATATAATGAGGCTATGAGAGCTGGGACCAGAAATCTGGATATAACAAACAGGAGATCTAATGCAAGAATCCAGGCATATATTAGGAAGCACCTGCCTCTTAGGGAGTTATTCTAGAGCACCCCTTCCATCAAGGTAGGGCCAGATGATAGAGTGCTTATCATTAGAACATGAACAGAAATAATGTGTATCATTTCTGATAGAAGGAAGTTAATAAGCAGAGTGTAATCTTTCCTCTCTCTAAAGAATCTCAGAGCAACAATTTAAATTTCCCTTCCAGACTGGAATACTGCTTCTCAACTGAAGACACAAATCTGGACTTCTGACGACTGGGTGACTGGAAGCAAATTTGGGATCTTAAGGAAGGAGGTAATGGAAATGGATGAAGTCACTGAGGAGTAGTAAAAACCAAAACCTTAAAATATAGAGGGTATAAAGAGCAGAAGCCACTGAAGGAATTAATAAGCAAACTAAATCATAATGGTTTCCTTACACAATTCATATCATATTGGCTGTTTTAAATGCTTATAATTAGACCAGTAAACCTACAGATGGCTTTGTTCTTTTCAAATACATTATTTTTTTACCTTGATTTCAAGATCTCTAGGACATGAACCACTCTTCCCCTTTAAATACAGCAAGGAATTCCACTCCCTTCTCCCATCTACCCCCACAAAAGCCCAAATCTCTCATAAAGGAAGTTCCTTAATTCCTGCATTATCCCCTGCAGGTAATCCTACTCTCCCCACAGCCTTCTTGGCTATTAGGAGTGTGGGATTAGAGAAACTCTGTAATGCAGTTGATCAAGGCTCACCAATGGGAAAACCTCATAAGACTTGTGAGATTGAGACCCTATGGATAATTTATAATTTAAATTCTTACCTGTAGCCAAGTGATCTTAAGCAATTAAAAGTATAAACTGAGCATCAGTATTTCCACCTAATTCATAATTTGGGGGTTAGTGATAGAAATACACTGCTTAGAACATAACATGGTATTCAGTAATTGGCAGATTTTATAATTATGTTTAAGAAGAGTCCAAAACAGAACTTTTTATCTACCATTGTTGAGAGTTTTCAGAAATGAGCAAATAGCTATAAGCCTACGAATGAAGAGTGGTTTCTCACAGGATAAAGAGTCACAAGATTCACACTCAAGGCCACAACACAGTGAATGTTTTACTAGATATTAAAGTTTAAAACCACACAGCTTAACATGCTAACTTTACCACTAGGTGGCAATGATACTGCTGAATTTCACTGACAAGGTTAATTTTAAAACTGAGCAAATACAGAAATTCCAAGATTTTTAGTGCATATTTTCATTTTAGAAAAATGAAAAGTACTTTTATATACAATTTAATTTACACCAGAACATGTAATTATCTGATTCAATATGTATGCTAATTTCTGATGCTTTCTCTCCTGTTTATCGAGGCAATTCATGCAACAAACACAATTTTAAACAATTATTGACATAGGTAAGTCTTTTTTAAAAATCTGAACATACATCATAAAGAGAACAGAAATTATGGAAAGCTACAAATATTTCTGAAACTTTAGAATTCACATTAGAAAGCTTTAGAAAGTCACTACAAAATGCAAGTGTTTCAGTGAAAAAGTTAAAACATTTCAAAAATGACTTTTAAAATTTAGGGCCAAAACTTTTAAATTACAAATGAAATTAATATTTATATAGGCAAAGTCTTTTCAATGCCTTGAGTAAACCTACATTGTTAAACAAGTATCAAAATTCTGACAAATGAAATACCATTTTACAAATGTCAAAATAATAGTGATGAAATTCCTTAGAATCTGTCACTTTCCATAATTATTTCTGCTTTCCTCATAATAGATAATTTATGGCTTATTAAAAATAAAAACTTTTCGATTCTTTTCACATCATATAGAGAAATTATCACCAAACTTTTCAAATTATAACACTTTCAAGTATATAGTAAAAAAGAAAAAAAAAAACTTACAAATACCCAAAATATTCCCTCACATATAGGTGGGTGCTCACATCGCCATAGGTAACATTACAAAACCTGTACTATAATTAGATGAATAAATACTAGACCTATACTATTAATTATTCAATTAATAATATAAGATCCAATTAAAACAAGTCTATTTATTCCCTTTTTATAAATAACCTAAAGTTCCCCAAATTTTCACCTGTTTCTACAAATGAATAAGTCAGAATATCAGCTTTCCAATAGTTTTCTAAGTTTTCTAGCTTTCAAAGTTAGCAACCACTTCCTATATTTAGTTCCAGAGAAATCTCCCCTCTAAAACAAAGAAAAGCATGATTCCTAAGTTATTTTATTAATTCACAGATCAGTTTTCTCATTTTGAATTATTATAGATCACTCATTCCATCACTGTATACAAATATACAAATAATCACTTAAGATGGCTAGCACAATAAAAGATTACTGTGGCTTCCCTCACACAACAAACAAAAGATTTCAGGAAAGTGCTCTACCTGTTCACTGTTACCTGTAACTTCTGCTAGAAAATTTATGGAATACCACTCTAATGGAAGGGATAATTGTAGATCTATGAAAGTGAATACATATGCGTATGTAACTTACACCTATACAGAATCAGCTTCTGATTACACAAATAAAGGGACAGATGCTACAAAACACATAATCCTTAAACCACTTCAGATATAGATATATATAGATATATATAGTATCTATATTTCACAGGGCTGTGTCTGAGAACTCAGAACACCAAGAAAAGCCATATTGCAAGGAGGTCAAGAGTTACACAATTACCAAAACAATGCTAACACTGATATGCCATTACTGACTTGAGTTTGCCATCTTTTGTTTATTTCTGATGGTGGCTCGAAGTTTACGTATCACCAGTCTATCAGGCAGAATCATATCACCTTGTTGTTCTAGATAATCCAATAAATTTTCAGTCCATTGGAGAGCAGCTGCATGATTAATATGTTTCTCTGGAATCAGTTCTATTTCCTCCTCTTCATTTTCACTGGATTCATCTGTGTGACCTTGTGCTCTTTTGATGATTTCGCTGTCAGTTAAGACTTCATAGCCTGGTTCAGTACTGTCCACTTCAAGCCATTTTTCAATGTTCTCAGCAGGCACATTTTCCAGTCCTTTGGTGTGTTGTAAAATGGTAGCGATGGCAGCCACTGAGATATCTTCTTCATCAAAGTCCAGGCCTTCTTTCTCCTCTATGGTAGGGAGAATCTTCTTCCATGCTCTGCTGATGGTAACTGGCTTTACTAAATTCCACGCCATTGCTATTTCATAAAGTGCATCTAGTAGAGTTAGCTTCTTCCAGAATGATCTCAGGTCATTGCCTTCTTCCAAGTTGTTCTGGAGAAGACGTGCTCTGTAGTTTCTCTTCATTGTAGCTATGACTCCCTGATTCAAGGGCTGAATCAACGAAGCCACATTAGGTGGTAAATATTTAGCAAATATTTGGCCATCATCTGACCTCAGGACGTTTTCATTTGGATGTGTTGGTGAATTATCCAACAAGAGTACAGCCTTTTCTTGCAACCCTTTGGATCTTAAGTGCTCTCTTACTTGGGGCACAAAGATCTTATCAAACCACTGTCGGAAAATTGAAAGATCCATCCATGCGCCTTTTTGGCTGAAATAAGAGACTGGCAGGTTTGAGGTGTCAGTTGACTTGAAGGAACGAGGTTTCTTTGCTTTCCCCACAATACAAAGCTTAAGTTTGTGTAAACCTGTTGCATTGGCACAACACATGATAGTGACTCTTTCTTCCATTGACTTGTGCCCAGGGACTGTGCATTTACCTTTGATTACCGAAGTCCTGGAAGGCAGGCATTTCCAAAACAGTCCAGTTTCATCTGCATTGTAGATTTGCTCGGGCTGCAAATTCTCTCGTTCAATATAGTCTCGAAAGTTGCTGCAAAAATCCTCCACAGCAGTCTCATCTCCACTTAATCTTTCGTTTCTAATATTGATCTCTCTAATGCTGTGCCGCTGCTTAAAACGAGTTAACCAACCGGCAGAGGGGTTAAAATCACCATCCATTCCCAAAGCATAAAAGAAGAACTCTGCCCTTTTTGCACAAATTGGTCCAGACACGGGATTCCCTTTTGCTCTTTGCTGGTTGAACCATTCTAGCATTGCTTTGTCCAGTTCCTCATACATGGATGGTTTCATAGATTTCCTCTTAGCCAGAAGACTTGTGGAGTCTGAACTGCTTGCGTAAGTTATGATCTTTTCCTTATTTTTTCTTATATCTCGAACTGTCGTTTCGCCAATTCCATAAATCACTGCCAGTTGTTTGGAAGAACCTCCATCTTCAAGTTTCTTTATTATATCAAGCTTATCTTTAATGGTCAACACCACACGCTTCCGTTTCCCTGACATGGTAAGACTGTGGGACTGTTCCCACACTCACACGGAAGCAACCCACAAAATTCTGCCTACTCTCACTGACTCACTTTAACACAGCCTTACACACTCACTGTTTCAACCTCACCAGGAACCCGGTGGCCCTGATCCCGTCCCTAGCTGGGCTTGGCTGGCGGAAGTTTCAGGGCTCAGGCCTTTAACGTTACTTGGGCAGCAGAGGAGGCCCAAGTCACCGCGGATAATCCGGATTACAAACATTTGTTTTATTCCTCCAGAGGTTGCGAGAAAGACTATCTCCCCATCGCGACCACAAACCTCCTTCAGGCCCAGATCGCAGGTCAACAGCCGTCACTAACCCCTGCCACACGCCAAAGTTACCGCCGAGAGCGGAAGAGTCAGGGAGTCGGGGACTGGCCCCCTTCCCCAGAGGGACGTGACGCTGGATTCCTTCCCGCAGCCAGACCTTTCTACAGCAAGCCCCACTTCCCCGCGTCGGGCTTACTTAGTCTGCACAGTCCTCCCGGCCCCGCACAAGCCCGCCAAGACCCTCTCCCAACCTCAGTCGGAACCAGGACCCCTCGGCGGCGCCCTGCCTAACGACGGCAGCCGCTCCTCCCACTAGCGCACGCTCCCGGAAGACGCCCCCTCCCGCCATGCGCCCCCGCCCATCGCCCCGCCCAGGGGCGGGACTTCCCTTGGCGCCCGGAAGGAGGAGGAACGTCTCCCGTCCGGACTTGGGTACCTGGGCGGAGGCAGAGGCGGAGGCGGAGGCCGGGGAGGTTTGGAAGGTGAGAGCTCGGGGGCGGGGCGGGGCGGGCTCCCTCGGGGCGGGGACTCGCTTTCGCTCCGGCTGCTGAGGGTTTGTTGGAGGGGCGGGGGAAGCCGCGCCTCGCAGCCTGCAGGCGGGAAACGTTCCCGCGGGTGCTCTCGGGGTGGGCGGGGCTGCTCCCTGCAATGCGCTTCGCCCCCCTCGCGCGCCGTGGGGGCCCGCCCGCTCCTTCCGCGAAGGGGAAGTGGGCCGGCCGGATGCGGGGGACGCGGAGGGTGACTTCGCGCGGTTCTCTGATCTTTCCAGATTCTCGTTTGTTTTCTGGGGGTCTGTGACGTTCCGCGCGCTTTCTCGCCAAGCCGTGTCGGAGGGTCCTGGGTCCCAGCCGCGGCGCCCTTCCCATCAGGTGGCGAGGGGCGGGCGGGCGGGCTTGCTGCGCCAGGCGTCTGTGTCCCGCGGAGGAGCCAGGTTTGTATCACGAGACACAACCAGAGTGTCTGGTGTTGTGCTCTGGTGTTAACTCCGAGAGGCTCTGTTCCTTCCTCAGCCCCTCAGCCCTGCTCTATTTAGCGAACCGTCTTCAGGGTTACAGATTTCGTTGAATGCTATAGTAGTCCGGGATGCTAGCTGGCAGGATTCACTCTATGCGAAATTTTGGAATACTGAAGCGTGAGCCTAAATGGGGGACATTGGCTTTTTCTATATATTTCTTGCTATTTTCCTACTTCTGTCGTGTAGTGCTGGCCTGTTTAGTGGAAGAACTATGATACATTTGTTCCCAGCAATATGGTAAAAGCAAAAAAGGAATCATATTCTGTAGCCTTTAAATCATGTATTACTCAGGCTTGTTTAGATGTTCCGTTCATCAGATTGTGAGCTCCATGGGCGCAGAAACCGTGTCGTTGAATTCTTGAGAAACGCCACAGCTCCGAATTGGTGCTAGCACGTAGTATATGCATTCAGTGCTTTGGTTTGTTATGGTTTCCTCTCCAAACTGTCATACAAAAGGAAACCTTAAGGAGGGGTGATGTTTTTCAGATAGAGCACATCCTTTCTGGTAGAATTTCAGGTAATGGTGCGAGTTCCACTGCCCTTCAAGTTTTTAATTTTTAAACTACCACCTACATTGTTTATAGGGCAAGTGGGTGATTCTTAGAATGAATCTATTTTTGATAAATTAATCTCAAAGTCTAGAATAAAGGATATTTCTTCTGATGAGAAGTTCAGGTAGCATCAAAGTACCCCCTTTAGTTAACCCCTGTGTTAGAGAAAGAGCACAAGGCTTATGGGTTATCGCCCTGACATTCTTTGGCAAACAAGTTAGTATGTGCATCTTAAGTGATTTTAACCATGAAGCACAAAGATGTGATAGTACTGAACATCTTCATTCACTTATTTAATGCTTTCTGTTTGGAGCCTCTGTTTTTCTCTGCCTAAAAGGTAAGGTATTATTAAAACTTTGCTTAAACTTTGATTTCAAGAAATTGAGTGTATACTCAGCCTGTATAGAAATTACATCCATTTGCCTGGACTGTTTTGTGAGTGAATTCTAATGCTCAAGAGATGTTTTACCCATCAACCTTTCATTTGTCTTCTCAAGTTCAGTTCACTGACCTTTTCCCTCTGTCATCCTTCTCTCCCCAGCTCACAAAGTAAAAGTATCCACAATTTAAAAAAAGAGCCAGCCATAATCAAATTATCTTTTTCAGTGACAATTTGGACATTATTGACATAAACAGCAGTTTTGAAATAGGAAAGAGGCCCTGGAAATTTGGCACTTGGCCAAATGAAATTTTGTTTATGTAAAGTTTGCCTCCTCAATATTCAACATTGAAGTTTTCCAAAATCAGTTTTTTCTCACCAGAGACTGCCTTTCTTTGGCATCTTTACATTTGGATTCAGTGGGGAATCCCTTAAATTTTGTGATCAGTGTCATCAGTAAGGTGGTAGAGGGAAGCCTTCAAATTTTCATCTCTGTTGCACATTCTTGTTTTGAGTTTTGGATAAATAATTTGTAGAAGTTTCTGGCCTAACTCATGTGCTCAGTTACATAATTTAAAAAGCATGTTTGTAAACTTACTCAGACTATTTTAATGATTATTTTCTGGAACTAAAATTTAGCACGAATGAGAGGTACAATAATGACTTTTTGAAAGCATAATTTTTCCTACTTTGTACAAATATAATATTGGCAGCAGTCATTGTGTAACGCTGGACTGGGAATCAGAAGACCTGGTTTCTAATTCCTGTTCTGTCACTAACGAGCTGTGTGATCTTTGGTAAGTCATTTAAAATCTACGTCCTTGGCTTTGACTTTTATAATTGAAGATAGATAATATCTTCCTTCTAGGATCATTGTCAGGACTTTAAAATATGTCTGAAAATGCACTGAAAATTGTTGTACATAAAGGGTGTTTTAATAGCTTACTTAACTCTGTGGCAATCACAGGTATTTGTGTAGTGTGACTTTCTTAGTTGTTTCTACCATCAAGAGTCACCTCTTGATATGATAAATAGCTGTTTTGCACATGGTACAGTTTTGTAAGATAAACATCTAGTGTGTATGAAACTGCTTTTGAGTACTAATAAAAATGATCTTTTACTTTAATGTTCCTACTGCCCATTCTTTAGTGTACTTGCTGAGGCCATATTTGTCTTTGGTTTTCATAAACTTTTTTTCCATTATTTCTCCCAATTCAGAGAGATTTTTATAAAACAGTCTTACCTTCGTATTACAGTGAAAAGTGCACATACAGTTAGCTTGTGCAAATTTATAACTATGTGTGCTTAAAAAATACTTCTTTGTACTGTTGCTGCTGCTAAGTCACTTCAGTCGTGTCCGACGCTGAGACCCCACAGACGGCAGCCAACCAGGCTCCCCCGTCCCTGGGATTCTCCAGGCAAGAACACTGGAGTGGGTTGCCATTTCCTTCTCCAGTGCATGAAAGTGAAAAGTGAAAGTGAAGTCACTCAGTTCTGTAGACTCTTCCCAACCCCATGGACTGCAGCTTACCAGGCTCCTCCACCCATGAGATTTTCCAGGCAAGAGTACTGGAGTGGGTTGCCATTGCCTTCTCCAACTTCTTTGTACTACATGGCTTCAAAATATAACCTACATAATTTACTTAGTGCTTAATAAAAAGAAACAGTAATCTGTTTAAAACTTGAAAGAGAAACTGGGTGGACATATTTGGAAGCACTGTAGTGTACAAAAATCCATACTTTGAAAAACAACATAGAGATCTTTTAAAAAAAAGAGTGCAGTTTTATTCTTTGCTGATTTTAATACAGATTTTCTATAAGATGCAATCTGAGTGTAATTTCAAATAGCAGAATATTTGGTCTATGGACTAGGATTTGTTCAATTACTATTACAGTGCCGAATGTATTTTGTAGCAGTTACTGTCATAAGATTGCCTACATTATAATATCTTTTGTATAGTCTTAGCAACTTGTTCTTATTTCGTATGAGTTGTTACCATTAGAAGCAGTTACACTGTCTTATAAACATAACGGAATCTGTACAATTAAATAGGTGATATCTCTCCCCCACCAAAAAAAAGTAAGCATCTTGGGGAACCATGAACTTGGTTCAGTAACACTTCCATTGCTCAAAAAAGATGTGGCATTCTAGTTTTGAAATTACTGTCCGTTTGTAGCACATTTTAAACATATCTTTAATAGTAGTTAGTCTTCATCTTTTCAAACTGGATTTCATTTCTGGAAGCTGGTAACAGTCCCTTCTGACTAGGACAAGTGAATAAAGTGGATATTTAAACCTCTCTTTGGAATAAAAACCAAAGTGTAAGTATTTTCATATTTTTTGAAACTGTGGTTTTTAGAAAATCTCCAGAATATTCTGTGCCATCGTAGCAATATTGAAACAATACAACCTCATTTCTTTAAAGGAGATAGCACTCAGTTAAATACATATGTTCTTACATGAGTATTTTGAGGTCATCTCATTGCATTGTGATCATATTTCTCTTTTCCTTAGCAGCCATAGAAATATATATATATATATATATATATATATGTATGTTACTGTTTTTCTAGTTATCTTGCCTCTAATTGTTCCTTTATACTTGTGGATGATTTTGATGGTGCTCCTGGTGGCTCAGTGTTAAAAACTCTGCCTGCAACGCAGGAGACCCAAGTTCAATCCCTGGGTCGGGAAGATTCCCCTGGAGAAGGGAATGGCATCCCACTCCAGTATTTTTGCCTGGAGAAGCCCTTGGACAGAGGAGCCTGGCGGGCAGTAGTCCATAGGGTCACAAAAAGTCAGACACAACTGAGTTACTAACACTTTCAGTTTGTTTCACCCTTTTCTGAATCAGAAACTTAGAGCATTTGTTTTCCTTCCAAATACTGTGCTCTGTTTCGCCATTGAACTGTTTTCTCACCTATGTTATTGGATTGTTAGTAAGTTTTCTATTGGATTATTTTGTACCTTTAGTTTTTAACGGTTTAAGCCATTACCATTTTACTGAAGTATATAAAGGCTGAAATCTTAGTAGATAAGTTATCGTTCAGTTTTGCATCATTAACTTTTTTTATGTCTATTACTACTATACAACTTTCTTCATACATATGATTAATCTTTTGTGTTATAATTCATTTCTCTGTTCAGAATCCTTCTTTGATTACGGGAGGAATCGTTCTGTAATGCCACCCTACTTTTCTATATCAGTCCCTTTTTTCCCAGCATAAAGCCTTTTTTCGTGTCTTCTTGGTCATACTTATTTACTAAATGTGTTTGTTCTCAGTGCCAAAATTTTGACATTATCATTTTTTCCTGCCTGAAATCCCTTTTTCTTTCCTTCTCTCTGTTGAAATGTAATCAACTCTTCAGAGGTGTATCGGGTCATAGCTGTTCAACAAAATCTTCAGTAAAACACTTGCTGTTCTGATCTTCCTGCGTCTTTACACTTTTATTGCAGTTACTTTTTATCACTCATTTTGTACTAAATGAATTCTACCTAGTATTTTTCTTAATTATTATGTTTCAGTGTTTTATCTGTGTATTATCTACAGTGTTCAGTGTATTATCTACCCATGGATAATAATTGAAGAACAAGACTATGATTTTTGTATGAACCTCTTTCCTTAAAACATACATAGCATAATTCAGAACAGATGTTCATATGATGCTTTCATAGATGTTCAATAAATTATTTGTTGAATAAGTATTCTGCCATCTTCACTCAGTTATTTCATGTGATTTTACCTTTGTGAACCATTTAATAACATCAAATAAATATAGTTTGTACCATAAATGCGTTCATTGTTGTAATCTGATTGTCATTATGATATTCCTAATAACTTTATTTTGTAGAAGCTTAAATGAAAATGGTACATGTTAGAAGATATGAAACAAGGAAAAATTCTAAAACTCAAGGGCATGAACAGAAATCTCGAGTCGATTGGAGGCGGACTAAAAGAAGTAGTATCTCGCAGTTATGTGAGAGTGGTGACGAGCTTGAGAGTGATGAAAGTGTTGACAGTATTGAAAGTGTTGACAGTGACGAAGATCCTGACAGTGACGAAGATCCTGATCGCATTAAGAAGCCAGAAAATGAAAGAGAGCTTAAATTAATTAATGTTGAAGGTGAAGGAAAGAGTAGTAAGCAACTCATTAACACTGACAATAGTTCAACATATGAAGAAGAAAAGAACAAAACTAAACATGGAAGTATTGACTTAGCAGATCATGAAAAGGGTTCAGGTCAAGAGGAGGGTGATCTCAACAAACACACTGGACAAATAACAGAGGAGGATTTAGAAGAAGAACCCATCAAGCGGGGGAAGAGAAAAAGGATCTCCTCTGTGATGTGTGACAGTGATGAGAGTGACGACAGTGATATCCTAGCTGGGAAAGTGGGTGTTAAACGTCCACGCAGAGTGGTCGAAGATGAATGTTCCTCAGTGGAGATGGAGCAAAACATTCCTGAACAAACTTCAGCTACAAGAAAGCGAGAACAGCTCCAGAAACTGAAAGAACTCTCAAAACAGAGATCTCGTCAGAGACGTAATAGTAGTAGAGATTTTGAGGTGTGTTCTATTTTATTGGTTTTCTTACTGTTTTTAAATTTTTATTTAAATTATTTAACTTCTATAAAAATCAAAGTGCTGAGTCTGTTCTCTTTTGCAATAATTCTAGAATTTATTTTTTAGTGAAGTATCCTTGGGCATGTTTGATTGCAGTATTGCATCTAATAATATTTTATTATGAGCCTCATTCCTTCACTCTTTTTAAAAATTAAGATTTTGTTTTGTCTTTTTCCCATTTTTTATTTCTACTTACAACCTTAATGTCCATTTTAAACATTTTATCACTTACTAGGGTATGTTATCTTTTTCCTAATTTCAAAAGTTCAGCATCTAACATGACAAGACTTTTTTCAACCTTAAGATATGAAATTATTTTCTACCGATGATTGTTTCACATTTGATCTTTTAATTTCATATCCCTAATGACAGTTTTAAAGGTACACTTTATTAAAAGATATGTTTTAATTTAACTAGGACTCTGAAAAGAAATCCTCCCCCAGCAGTGATGAAAATGATGTTGAGGAGGAAGAGGAAGAAGACAGTGATTATGAATTTGGTGAAGATGGAGATCATTATATTATTGATGGCTTTGTAGTACAAGATGAGGAGGGTGATGAAGAGAATAAAAGCCAACAAGGAGAACAATTGACTACATCACAACGGAAATCAATAGAACAGAATTCTCTTTGTAAGTTAAATATCAGATGTTTTATCACTTATTCTAATTTTTATGTCAAGTATTGAATCAGCCTTTTACTATCATATTCTAAATCTTTGATTAGGAACTATGGTTTCATTTTCAGGTAACTTTGTCTGTATAATAATACTTTATTCTAGTGGTTTGTGAGAACCCTTTAAACTCTTAAAAATACTAGAGAACCCTAAAGAGCTTTTGTTTCTGTGAGTTATATCTATCAACATTTACCATTGTAGAAATACAAAAGAGAAATTTAAAATATTAATTAAATGACTTAAAATTCTTATGTGATAAGCTCATTACATGTTGAAAAAATAACTTTTCCCAAAAAATGAGAAGAATGGCATTGTTTTACATTTATATTTAATATCTAGCCTAGTACAAGGCAGCTGGATTCTTGAATCTGCTTTTGCATTCAGTCTGTATTGACATTAAATTAGATGAAAGCAGTTTTGTTTCGTAGAAGTAGATAGCTGGAAAAAGGGTTGTTTCCAAAGCATTTTCAAAATAATTGTGGATAGTCTCACTGACACTGCACCAAAATTCAACAGGTTTCTTAAATAACTTGTTCTTAAGTTTCTTAAAGATTAGTTGCAGTTTGGAGTCTGAAAGCATATAAATGAACTTTTAGTACTTACATTTCACTCCATTGATGTCTTTCAATTTGAATGGATCTTTTACTTATTTATGATTTTGTAACATCATGCATTGGTTTGGAAAATATTGGTTCGCTGGTTATGTGAAAGTGAAGTCGCTCAGTCCTGTCCAACTGTTTGTGACTCGGACAAAGAGCTACATGGTCTGTAGCTCGCCAGGCTCCTCCGTCCATGGGATTTTCCAGACAAGAGTACTAGAGTGGGTTACGATTTCCTTCTCCAGAGGATCTTCCTGACGCAGAGATTGAACCCGGGTCTCCTGCATTATAAGCAGATGCTTTACCATCTGAGACACCAGGGAAATCTATATACTGGTTATATCTCTCTCTTTAGTCACTCAGTCGTGTCTGACTCTTGCGACCCCATGGACTGTAGCCCACCAGGCTCCTCTGTCCATGGGATTCTCCAGGCAACAATACTGGAGTGGGTTGCCGTTTCCTTCTCCAGGGGATCTTCCCAACCAAGGAGTCAGCCCTTCTTTACCTACTGAGCTATGAGTGAATCTTCCATATTTTGATACGTTTCACTGTATAATATTTTAAAAATCACATTCATTAATATCACCACCAGTATCATCAAAAAATTCTTTAGGTATTGGGAAATTCAATTGTCAGGCTCATAGTAGCAAATACAGGTTTTTCAAAATTCTGATTTCTGCTCAAATACCAGTTTTTATCTTCGGTAACAAACACTGTGAGTTCTTGAAATGACAGATTTTCTTTGTTCATTTTGATCAAATATTTGGCAGATGCCTGAATAACCATAGTTGGTCAACAGTTCTTTCAGGTAAACTTGGTATTTCAAATATACTTGAAAAATGAGGCTCATAACTTAGTTTTAAAAGACATATACTCAGATTCATGACTTAATAGAAATGGTAATTTTTACTGCTTCATCAAGGACATTTTTAAATGAAAGTAGCTTTTTTACTGAATGCATAGCAATGATGACTATAGTGATTACTAATAGCTTGATTCCACAGCTGTGATTCATGTTAAGGGGCCAGCTGCCTTATCCGTAGTTACTTTTGCACCATCAGTGACAATGGCAAAATGGCAAAAACAACAGATAATTATCTTAATATTATAGCTTTGACTTCACCAATCCCCTTAAATGGACTTGGAGACTTACAGGGGTCTATAGACCACACTTTGAGAACCACTGGTGTTATCTGGACTTTTGAAGTGTTACATAGTGAAACCTGTCAGGAAATTAGAATCATTTATATTTACATATAATAAACAATAGGACCCTAAAATATTAGGGTGTCTTTAAATGTGTATATTATTGTTCTGATCCCTATAATTGTACATAAATTTAAAGACTGTTTTTATGATATTTTACACCTGTGGTATAAACAGGATGTTGGATGAAAATTTTTTTTTTCCCCCTTCAATAATGCATATTTCCAAAAGGCATTTAAAAGGCATGTTTACTAAAGTAAGTGTAATATGATTCAGTTTAGATACTGTGATTTAAGTAAAATAGTAGATTGAGGTATGATTTAAATTTCAAGAAAATCAAGAAATCAGTTACAGAGATGCCAGTGATAGGCATAGGCATCTGTATGTTGAAAATTAATGACTGTTTTCCTTATATCAGTAAGTACTGGTTCACATGCCATCAGGACATTTGAATCTCAGAGAAAGTCAGGAGGTGTCCCGTCATTCTGGATATTAGTATCTAGGATGTGATAGAACATTTATGGAAAGATACCTACCCCTAGGGGCTTCCCTGGTGGCTCAGTGGTGAAGAACCCACCTGCAGTGCAGGAGATGCAGGTTCGATCCCTGGGTTTGGAAGATCCTCTGGAGAAGGGAATGGCAACCCACTCCAGTATTCTTGCCTAGGTAATCCCATGGACAGAGGAGCCTGACGGGCTACAGTCCATGGGGGTTCCAAAAGAGTCAGACATGACTTAGTACAACCACCACCCACTCATAGCCACTCCAGATAAAAGTCCAGCACATGGAAAGTGTCTTAACTCTCTTCTCTATCCTATACTTTTATGCTTACCTTTGGTTTTTTAAGGGAAGTTTTAGATTTACTAGAAAGTTGAGTGGAAAGTACAGAGAGTTTCTAGATAACCCCTGACACACAGTTGCCCTGTTATTAACATCTTGCATAATCTTGATGTATCTGGTGTAGTTGATGAGCCAGTATTGATAATTGATACATTATTAACTGTAGTTCATAGTTGGCATCTCGGTCCACTCTTTGTGTTGTACATTCTGTGGGTTTTAGAAATGTATAATGATGCAGCAGGTATCCACCATTACAATATCAGAACAGTTTCACTCCTAAAATTATCCTGTTCTCCACCTAGTCATCCCTCCCTCCCACCCCTGAACCCCTAGCAACCACTGACCTTTTCAATGTCTCCATAGTTTTGCTTTTGCCAAAGTGTTTTTATCATGGGAATCATACAGCATGTATCCTTTTCAGATTGGCATATTTCACTTAACAATGCATTTAAATTTCCTCCATGTCTTAATGTGCATGATAGCTCATTTCCTTTTATCACTGAATAATATTCCATTGTATGGATGTACCACAGTTTGTTTATCTGTTCACCTGTTGAGGGATGTTTTCGTTGCTTCCAAGTTTTGCCAATTATGAATAAAGCTGCTATAAATATTTGTGTGAAAATTTATCTATGGACATAAGTTTTCAGTTCATGTGGGTAAATATCAAGGAGCCCTGTGCTTGTTTTTAACACTGAGCATATCCACCTGAGAAGGAGATGTACCTCATTTTTATGCAATACATTTTATCTTTTGTGTTCTTAATTGCAGCTTTTCCTTCTGACTCTGTCCTCACAATCTCCCTTTTCTCAACTTGCAACCGTATTAATGCCTTTCCTCCCTTGAGTTGTCATGTTCTTCTCTTAGCTGCTATTCTAAACCTATCTTTTGTTCAGAATTTCCCAATAACTGCAAAGCACTGTACTTAGACTGTTATACCCATCAATCCAGTGAAATTGTTCTTACTAAAATTAGTGACAACTTTTAAGTTGCCAAAATGCTCTTTGGTCCTTGTTAGCCTGATATTGCTGTGTGTTTTGCCACTAGCCATTGACAGTTCTCATTTTCACAGGTTTTTTTTTTTTTTTTTTTAGCTTCTTGTCTCCCCTTTGTAATAGTGCATTCCTGTTTTTCCATTTGCCATGTAAATATTGATGTTTCTAAAGGTTCCATCCTCACACTGCCTTCATTTTACTTATGCTTCAGGCAGTCTCTGCCCCGTAACTTCAGCCTAATCTCTGGGGAGGTTCCCAAGCTTTTATTTCCAGCACAGACTTTTCCGTAGTGTAAGGCCCAATTTTTTAATCTTACTGAACATTTTCATCACGGTGTCTTTCAGACACCTCAGACTCAATATGTACAAATCTAAATGATTAAGAGGGAGCATAAGGAAGTTTTGGGGTGGTGATATAACTTCTGTTTTTGATTGTCATGGTGGTTACACAGCTTTGTGTTTTGGTCATAGAACTGTGCACCAAAAAGAGTGAATTTTATGGTATGTGAAAAAGTAAAACTCAATAAAGAAATCCAAATGGCCATCCCCACTTTCAAAAAATAACCTAGGTGGTTAATCAACTTCTCTTCTCTTCTCTTTGTAATCCTAATACACATTAGACCTGCCCACACATTATAGGAACTTACTAGTTGGATGGATGGATGATTAAAATAAACTTATCAACTGAAGGTTCCTGAAGACAGAAAAATGTTAGGTATTACCAGATTTATTAAAACATCAGAGGAAAAACAAGCTACATATTTGAAGATGATGATTTATGACTTGGTTAATGTTTTTAATACTTATTAGTGACTGCCATTTATGAATATAGTATATATAGTTTTTATATGCCAAGGGATTATGTTCTAAAAGTTGCTGTAAATTAATACCTACATTAGAAAATCAAAATATATTTTCTCATTAAAGCAATATTCTGTAGGATGAATAATGAACACAGTTCTCTGACCTGAGTTAGGTTGGTATTCCCAGATTCATTCTACCCTCTGCCTCAACCTCTATAGGAACACTGATAACTACTCATATTCAATGTCTGATCAGAATTTGGGAGAGACATTTCGTAACTTCAAATTCAGTTCTCAGTTGAGACAATCAGTGACATAGGCAATTTTACGTTCTTGAAGAGAACAGTTATACTATAGGACGACATTTTCTCACTTCCTTGCTCTCTGCCATTTGGCTCTGAGAGGTATTTTAACACTTTAGAATAGTTTCCTTCCTACTGTATGGTTGAAGGACTTAAAGATAATCAGAGTATTTTCCTCTTATTAACCCCTATTATTATTTATTCATATTTATTCTGAGACTACAACTCCCAGAAAAGATACCAAAGGAAGTAGAGGGATGGACTAGCAGTGGCTCAATGAATTCAGATCTATATGGTTCACATGGTAATCTTATACACATAGAGAGAGGGGAACATCTTCTGATTTGTAGATATTAAAATTACATTATTCTTTCAGTATTCTATCATAGGTTCACAGTGACAGAGAACAAAGTAGTAGGTTCTCAGAGTACATCTCAGCCTACTAGTGCCTTGGTAGAAAAATACTTGCTAGATTACTGGAAGTTAGAGTGAGTGAACATTAACTTGGTCTCCACCTAGCAATCAAGCAGAATCATTCTATCAGTACACTGCGTAGGACTAAGAACAGTCTCACAACCATTTATGTTAAATATTAAATCCTCTCCTCTGGAGAATTTCTCCTCTTGTTCTAAGATAAATAAAAAGTACCTGTAAAATCATGGCACAAAGGAAAGGTGATGTTACCCTGAAGACCAAAGCGAAAAAAATGCTCATGAAAAAATGTTTCATTAAAGGAAACGTAAGAAAATCGTACAAAGCATTTGCCTTGCAGTCTTCAGAAAAAGAAACAGGAAATCATAAGGAGAGAACAATTTGAGGTGAAAGGGAAGTAGTTAAAGATAAGCTGCCAGAAAATGAAAATATAAAATCAGAAATGAAGTATATATTGGAAGCAATGAGCTTCCCTGGTGGCTCAGACGGTAAAGCGTCTGCCTGCAATGCGGGAGACCCGGGTTTGATTCCTGGGTTGGGAAGATCCCCTGGAGAAGGAAATGGCAATCCAGCACTCTTGCCTGGAAAATCCCATGGACGGAGGAACCTGATAGGCTACAGTCCATGGGGTCACCAAAGAGTCGGACATGACTGAGCGACTTCACTTTCACTTTCAGAGAGCCGAGTTAGCAGTTCAGGAATCTCATCAATAATATGTAGGTTAAACCCAAGAAGTTTCTAGCGTAAAGAGAAAAAAACATTTCTGCAGAGAAGATAACATAAAGGAATAGAAATAAAGACACTATTTCACAAATTATTAGCTGGGAAAATACAAAACACATGGAAATTAAAGAAAGAAAATTATATAACCTTAGTGAGATATGTAAAAGGAAATTTGAGTGTACTGAAAGGCTCACCTTGTTTTTGGATATAAAGACATGCAGATGTGAATTCAAAGGTATGACAGAAGAAAATATAACTTGAGTTGCCAGATGCACCTGTTTGTGGCAGATTGAAGAGGCTCACATCCTAAGCTGATGAAAAAGATTTTCAAATAGGCATATGAAGGAATATCTACAAGAGTAAAAAAAATAAGTTATCTAACCATTAGAGCTATAAAAATGGCATAATATTAGGTGCCATATTAATGTGTCACATATATCAAAAGAAAATAATTTCAGTAGATTCTTAAAAAGTACTTGATAAAATTCAATGCCCACACCTAAATTTTTAAGTCTTAAAAATAGTAGTATGAATATATGTCCTGTACATAACAGAATATTTTAGCCAAAAATCCAACATTGTAATGAAGTGTCAAAGATATTCTCTTTAAAATAAAGAACAACACAATAATATTTCCTACTTTGCTGTAGATGTTTGCAACAATGCAACAGACACAAAAGTAAAACAAGAAATAAAACTACGGGAAAGGAAAAGACATTTATTACTGAACATAATATGACTGTATATACAAGACATCAGTTTCTGACTTACTTAACCAAAGATACAAAAGTTAAGAGAAAGGATGTGGATATATTGAGAGCAGGAGTAGATACAGCATCTATTTCCATATTTTTTCTAAGTTCTTTTTTCTCTAAATAGAGGGACACTTGTTAGAATAGAGAAAGGGTTCCTTTTATTGCTCTGCACCTGCCCTTTTACACTGGACTCATCTCCATTTGACATGAAAGTACACCAACAATCCATGTGCCTCTACCGAACAGAATACTTAGAAACCTCTCTTGGTTCTAGAAATAAACTTAGCATTAGCAAGACCACATCCTCCTCAGGGTTAAGGGAGAAAGCATTCAGTGCCCAGGAATTTGCAATCAGTATCTCTCTGTCCAACTCTGCAATTTTCCAGGAATCTCATGCTCCTTAGAAAAAGGTCTCGAGAATGACTAATGCACAATAAATGTGTAAAACTCAATAGTTTTCTTATATACTGTCAATAATTATTTAGAAGATACAATGTGGGAAAATTCCATTTACACTAGTGAACAAAATAGTTACTAGGCCTAATCTTAAGAAGAAAAGCATAGCTTTAAATGTACAGGAATAAAGTTTACTGTGGAATAGAAAAGGAAATGTGAGTAAAAGAGATAAGAATGTTTATGGGAGGTATGAATAATAAATTGTACAAGAAGTTATATCTTCTTAAATTCTTCATTCAGCTTTGTGAACACAGCCTTAAAGTTTGCTTGGGAGAACAAGTGTATGAGAATAAATAACATTTTCAAAGCACAAAATGAAGTAGAAGGACTTGCCCCAACCAGATTTTTATAAAAATAATTATAAATTTTCAATAAGTAAAGGAATGTAGTACTGACGTGAGAAAACCAGATCAGTAGTGGGAAGGTCAGATGCTAAACAAAATCTTAGCATATATGTGAAATGCATGATAAAGGATGCACAGAAAATCGACAGAATGATTAAACTGTCTGATGATTGAATATGGGGGAGTTGATTACCTTGTAAAAATAAAGACGCCTAAACATGAATATTGTTGGTTTTCTCCTGCATCCTTTTGAATTTTTTTTATAATCAAGGAGGAAAGTTTTAAATAGTATTTCTGGGGTGTCCTATAGAAGCCCATCCAATATAGGGATTAAAATGCTGAGAAAAGCTCTGGAGGAGTCAGGATTTGATTCTGCTTCTATCTAGTCGTGTAAGCTTGGTTAAGTTATTTCGTCATCGTGAGTGTCCTAAGATAAAGGATTAATCCTAAAATAAAGGATTTGAATTTTCTTCAGTTTCCCCATCCAACTCTAAAATTACATGTTCTGAAGTATGAAAGGATCAAATCTAACTACCATGCAAAACAACATCTTTGTAGGGGATTGTAACATGAAATCTAGAGTCCGGTTGTCTGTTCCAGCCTTGGCTCCAATATTTACCAGTTCTGTCATCTTTGGAAAGTTTTTCATCTTCTCTGTATCTGTTTCCTCAATGAGAAATAAACTGGGAATATTGATAGTACTTTGTAGGTTTGTTGTCAGAAATAAAGCAATGTATGCAAGTACATAAAATGTTGCCTGGCCTTTACCTGCTCAGTAATATTTTTATTTCAACTTGAGAAAAAATTATGCCAGAAGCATAATTCCAACACCACCTACCCATCCATTCAAGCACAATGAAATCAAGGCCCTCTTGTTGACCCTTGTGAAGGAGATTCTGACACATATTAGTAGGAAATGCGTGCTGTGTTTAGGAGAACTCTTCAGACGATTCTGATTCTCTGCCCTTTTGTTTCACTCCCAATCTTAAACACTATTAGCACTATCTTTGAAATAGAGCATCAGTTATTCAAACTCTGTAACAGGTGAGTAACACTGGGCATTAGCATATTTAAGACTGGTAAATTCAGTGGAATAAAAATTTTAAATTCTATTTCAGTTTTTTGATAGTTAAATGCATGTGAAGGAGGGTCCATTTGATTTTTTTTTCTCAACACAACAGTTACTATTTCCAGAACAGTTTTCAACTAGTTCAGTTTGGGAAGTGCTAGACAGAGTTTAAATTCATTTTAACACTCATAAATCAAGCATGTACCAACAATATACTTTTATATCCAAAGGTGGATGAAAGTCTAGTCAAAATTGAATTCTATTAAGCTGCTATTTCATTTTCAAACTGTATTCATAAATGGCTATTATTAGTTTTTTTTTTTATTTTAAATTAAAATTAGGCCTTTAAAGCCTGAGGTCCCCAGTGCAAATATATGCTATTGTTCAGTAGTTTTATTACTGCTTTATTTTGGCCACTCTAGCACCTCAATAAGGTGTTTTCTTAAAGATGGTTACATACTAAAAGTTTCCCTGGAGTCTAAAATAAGATTTATACAACCCTTTTAGTAACTAAATTAAAAGATTTCTTCATGTTTAATTTCATTTTTGTTTTATTTCAACTGAAATCAAAGTCAGAATCACTCATGAATGTTACTACTATTGATCGGTTTTATTTGCTCTAATCCCTTGTTGAGCATGTTCTACTTGTCTGGAAACACTCAGGTAGTTGTTAATGTCTTCACAATGCCCAGAGCAGGGACAGGTGTTCTTTGATGACAGTTCAGATCAAGGAAGAGGTTGTGTTTGACAGAGAACATTTCCACAGCCATAGTAAACCTTGACCCAAGAGAAATGGGAAACAGTAGGAACCTTCTTTTATCATTTCGCCTGACCCTCCGCAAGAGATGATTCCATGGACCAAACTGAGTTAGTGGGAAAGTAGGCTTTTACATTTGGCACAAAAAAGAGAAGACATAACTTTTCTTAATTGATATGGAAAATCCTAAATCTGTGGCATCAGAAAGGATACTGAGTTTTTATAGCCATTGTGGTTCTGGCTAGGGTAGCAATTTCCTGTACAGTTTCATATGTAACATGTTTTAGAGATAAGGAATAAGAGGAGTTCATTCACATACTGAGCAATCTACCTTTAGAGGTTTTCTTCCTTGCTGTAATTGTCAAGTTGATAATTAAATTTGAGTGCATAGGGGATGATTTTGATTTTTTCCACAAAATATCTTAATATTTCCTAAACAGTTTTCCCTTAGTAAGTTTGGAAAGTGAAGATGATTTGAAATAAGAACTTGAAACTTTGCGTTAGAAGTCAGTGAATCTGGAAAATGGAGATTTTCTTGGTGACTGGATAAGTCACTGAGCCAGCTAGAAAATTAGAGTAATTAAGCAATTTCATTTTATAGCATTAATTTCTTAGCCTTGGAGAAAGGAACCCATTGTATTCAGATAACTTTTTTTTCTGCCAGATTCTAATATTTTAAATTAATTTCAGATTCTTTTAGTGACCACTACACTCACTTTGAAAGAGTTGTGAAAGCTCTTCTGATCAATGCTCTAGATGGATCTTTTCTGGGAACATTATATGGTAAGTTAATAATATAAATGGAGCAATCAGGGTTTCTTTTTTTCCAATTTTTAAACAATCTCATTGTTCTATATGTGTATGTGTATATTAAATAAAACCAAGGAGACCCAATCTTAAGGCCCTCCAATTGTTCACTCTAGGATCAACTACACCAAAAGTCCATTCACATCACACACTTGTTAGTGTTTATTATTTGTAATATGTGAAAGTACAAAAGGAATATTTTCCCTCTCCTTTGAGAGTTCACAGTGAATTTGAGGATATAGGGCATATATTAATAAAGCAATAGGGTACCTCAACACCCATGCATTGTCCCAGCCTAAGCTCTAAGCTCTTTTAATTTCACCAAAAGTTACATGCTTTTTTATGCTTTTGTGCCTTGCTGTTTCTCATTAGAGTATAATCCCTTTTTACTGTAGATTTTCTGAGTAAGTGTAAAGTAATTTCCACTATGAAAGTTATCTGTAACCCACTTAAGTAATATTTCTCATTCCCTTATCTATGCTGTTACCCTGAGTGTGGTGGCACTGATATATATGCACTTCTCAAATGTATTGAAACTGTATTTTTGCCTTCCTTCTTTAAGAGTGTGGAAAGAACCATACTTGCTATATACATACCCCTTGCATCTAGCTCAGAATCTGCCTCTTAATAAAGACTATAAATAATGCTGAATATCTACGTACATGCCGAAGCAAGCTTTCATTCAAACTGTATTGAACAAATATCCATTGAGTGTCTACTAAGGGCCAGGCAGTATTTGAGAAAAACTGCAGGAATATGGCAATGACTATATGACATAGACAGATCTTGCCCTTGTGTTGCTTAAAGTCTACTGGGAGAGACAGACAATGAGTAAACAAAGATATGATGTCAGCTAATGGCACCCTACTCCAGTACTCTTGCCTGGAAAATCCCATGGACGGAGGAGCCTGGCAGGCTGCAGTCCATGGGGTCGCTAAGAATTGGACACGACTGAGCGACTTCTCTTTCACGTTTCACTTTCATGCATTGGAAAAGGAAATGGCAACCCACTCCATTGTTCTTGCCTGGAGAATCCCAGGGACAGGGGAGCCTGGTAGGCTGCCATCTATGGGGTCACGCAGAGTCGGACACGACTGAAGCGACTTAGCAGCAGCAGCAGGGATTAGTTCTTGAAAAATATAAAACAGGATAAGGAGATCAAGAGTATAGATTTCTGTGTTAGATTGCTCAAAAAGGTCCCCCAAGTGTTACCTTGTGAACAGAAACCTGAATGAAGTGAGGAAGGAAGCAACGCGTGAATCTAGCAGAGAGTGCAGCAAGCATAAAGACCCTCAGGAAAGAATACGTTTGAGGTGTTCAGGGAACAATTAGAGGGCCTGTGTGGTTTCTTCCATTCCCTAATACTCTGATGGAATGATTTCCTTTAACCTTACTGGTTGGTTGGTTTGTTTTTTATTTATTTAAAATGTTTCTAATCAACCAGCCAAGTATCTGCTTAAAGCTATGGGAAGAAATCCTTAACTATTCCATTATTTAAATATTTTATAAGGGCAAAGTGATTGTTTTTATTGTTGTTGTTATTGTTCCCCTGAACAGATGGCACCAGGCAGAAATCGTACGCACAAGATATGTTGACTTCTCTTCATTATTTGGATAACCGCTTTGTTCAGCCTCGTCTAGAGAATTTAGTCTCTAGAAGTCGTTGGAAAGAGCAATACAAGGTATACAGTTTTATTTGTTTTTGAATCTCTGGTTGAGGGTGGGGTGGGATAGGAGTGAGAGTCTTCTTGGAATTTCAATAACCAGTCACACTTCTTTAATTAATCTTCTAAATTATTAGCATTTTTCTTTGTTAGATAATCAGCTTGTTTCTTGTCTCTTCTAAGGCTATAATTGTTTTAATCATTCCCACTTGTTATATCTATCCAATAATTAAGTAGTTATAAATGATAACTCTAAAACATCTCTAGGGCTTAACCCATCTGGTAAAATGAGGAAATTGTCTCACAGGCTGTTAACTGTTGCAGTAAAAAAGAGCTCCATTGTTAAAGAAGGTTGAGAAACAGTAGGTTTAACTTAACTGCTGGCGGGCTTTTCAAGAAGCATTATGTAAATCATCAAGAGGGCAATATAAAATATAATACTTTGCAAATTTGTGTTTTACTATGAGGCTCGTTTTCTTCATAAAATACCTATTATTACCTTCTAGGATATTGGTTCCCATAATATAATTAGGGAAGCCCTGACCTACACGGTCTTTGACATCCTTCTCCACCTTACGATTTTGTAATTCTACCAATTTGGGAGAAGATTCTTTTTAATTTATAAGATCTAATTGATTCCATGTTATCCCCCTAGATTTCTATTTTATGCTCTCTAATAGTAGAGGCCGTCCTATATGATTTACAAGACTTTTTTTCCTCCCTACTTCTAACTTTTTATCTTTTAATAATTAGCAAGAAGAAAAAGGCAAGATAGTAGAAGTTCAAGTTCCATATTCAGTCTTTCTAGCACCTAAATCATTAGCTACTCTACCTCATTTTGTGTCAGGAGATTTGGCTTCATCCAATGCCTGTTCAGCCTTGTATTACTTGAAGATAAATTAGCTACAGATGGTTTAGGTTTAAGGGACAGTTATGGATTACAAAAGAAAAAAAGAGTTAGAAGACTTCAATTCGGAGGATAGATTGAGTTTAGGGGGCTTCCCTGGTGGCTCAGCTGGTAAAGAATCCGCTTGCAGTGTGGGAGACCTGGGTTGGGAAGATCCCCTGGAGAAGGGAAATGCTACCCACTCCAGTATTCTGACCTAAAGAATTCCATGGACTATCCAGTCCTTGGGGTCACAAAGGGTCGGACACGACAGTAACTTTCAGTCACTTGAGTTTAGGGCCACCGAATATTTCTTTTTTACTTTGAGTGATCTTAACTTTCATGAATTCCAGTTTCTTCCTCAGATAGAGAAAATACCTACTTTAAAGGAAATATTTACTAATTTTTAAGGTAAAGTACATGGCACAGCTCTTAAGATATGGTATAATATATATCATTATCTTTAATAGAAATAAAAATAGCATATTGATCATTTAATTTTGCCAAGTAATATATATCCAAAGTAAAATATTTTATCTGATCTTCAGAGTAACCCCCCAAGAAAGGTACTACTAGTTCCTCTATTTTAAAAATGAGAAAATTGTAACCCAGAAAAAACTGAGGTTACACAGCTAGTAATTAGTCAGACCAGTGTTTGAACCAAGCACAAACCTTAGGTCTAGGGTTTCTCAGACTTCAAAGCCCATCAATTCTGCTGTAATATGTTTTCCATACTATGATAGGTTATACAGAATTTGGATAACCCAATGTTGAAATAATAACTGTAAGTTACAAGATAATATTAGCTTTAAAATTCAGACACATAGATAATCAATTCAGTACGATCTTGTTCAAAGTAGGTTATGCTGCAAGAAATAAATAATGTGACACAGTAAACCAACAACAAAAACCTCAACAGCTGAACTAAACAAAGTTTTATTTTTCACTTGTATGTTCACTGTGAGTCAGTAGGGGTGCTCTATTAATTGTAGTCACTCAGGGAGCCAAGCTGATAGAACTTTCATCTCCGTATGTGCTGTGAATTCCAGAGAAGCAGGAAGGGAAGATGAGTAGTCACCTGTTTACCCTGAATGTCAGCCTATACTGACTCATGTCATGAAGTACCATGAAATAAGAGAAACAATAAAAAGGACAAGACAGTGTTGCTGTGAATTATAAATGTAAAAAGGAAACTCTACTGGATACTTAATTACTGTCAGGCTGATAGAGAATGCAGATTAGTGACCCTGTTAATATGCTCATTGTGTGCAGCTCAAATATTGTGGTAGGCTAATCCACACTACTAATTAGAATAGGAGTGTCTAGCACAGGCCTAGAGCTTAAGCAAAACTGCTCAAGCACAAGTAATTTCACAGCTTCATAAAGCTTATTTATGAATGCCAAATATTTTCTCTGTTTATTCATTCCTAACTCAGCTATTAGACTGGCCATAGCAATACTGGCAATCTAACAATCCTAGTTCAAACTTGTTTGTTTTCATAGTACTTTAGTAAGCAACCACAGGAGAATTAAATTATTTCTGCAATATTTTGTGGAAAATATAATTCACGCAATGGAGACTAAATGTGATCTTTTTTTTTTTCTCGATTTTTATTAACCTGAATGAATTGATCTTTTAATTATATTATCCTGAATTTTTTTTCTGCTTATTCTTTTCCTATTTTAACTAATTACAACATCTGAAGAAAAGAAGAGAGATGATAAGTAAATTAAAACCTTAGTAGTAACTTACAAGTTTGAGAGAAATGAAGCTAGTTTCTTAATCTGGTCTCTTTTAACAGCCTAAGTTATAAATTCATTTTTAAAATTTAAATATGTCTTGTCAAACACCTACTGTGTGCTCAGTACCAAAGTGAGACATACCAGTGTGTTTTGCTCTTACATCTTATTCTATTATTATGATTCCTGTTCTTAATTTTAATTTTGTTGGGCTCTTATGTTTTATTTTGTTGTTGTCTTTCTTATACTTTAAACTTTCATTACATTTTGAAATTATTTTCAGGAGCGAGTAGAAAATTATTCTAGTGTAAGTATCCAACCGAAGAATCCTGAGAACTGTTCCTGCCAGGCTTGTGGCTTGCATCGCCACTGTAAATACTCGGTGCATTTATCAGGAAAGCTGTATAACACCAGGACCATGGAAACAGATGATTTCATGTCACACGATAAACAGGTATTTTTTCCACCTCTCATTTTAGTTCTCAAAAATCAGAAATTTTCACTAACTAAGCCTGCATGGTTAGCCCTAAGTTCTTTTCACAAATGGAGAAAGCACCAGGAGAAGAAAAAGAGCACGGGGAAAGAGTGTACCATTTTTTAATGTGAAAATGTGTATTATACATCAGATTCACTCCAGATTCAGTCAGGTACTAAAATCAGTGCATATTGTCTAAGTGTACATCACCCAAACTAGGAGAGGGTGAGGAGTGTGAGGGAGAGGGGATAAGGATGAAAAAGGAGGTAACTGAGCCAGAGGAAGCAGATATCCTTTTTGAGTCCCAAGGAGAATTTGATCCCAATGGAAATTTTAGAGCAGATCATCTACCAAATTGACAATCTACAAACAAATAATTAAAGATGGCAACCCACTCCAGTACTCTTGCCTGGGAAATCACATGGATGGAGGAGCATTGTAGGCTACAGTCCCTGGGGTTGCGAAGAGTCAGACACAACTGAGTGACTTCACTTCACTGTGGATGGTAAAGGGTCTGCCTGCAGTGTCAGAGACCAGGGTTTGATCCCTAGGTTGGGCAGTCCCCTGGAGGAGGGCATGGCAACTCACTCCAGTATTCTTGCCTGGAGAATCCCATGGACAGAGGAGCCTGGCGGGCTACAGTCCATAGGGTCACACAGAGTCAGACACAAATGAGTGACTAACACTTCCAGATTCACCCCAATGATGAGGTTTGAAGGAAAACTGTGCTTCAACTTAGACTACGTCAGAGGTGTTTCAGAGCCTAGAACCATCACTGTATATTTAAGGTACTATTAATTTTGAATGAATAGACAAAACAGAAGAAAACATTTGAAATATTGGAGAAAAGTATTTGATAAACGAGCAGAACAGTGCAGTGTGAAGACAAAAAAAAAAAAAGACGCAGATGCAGACTACTTCTATTTATTTTTTTTACTCTTTGTAAAATGATTACACTTACAAAAAATATTAAAGTTGAAAGCTTCCTCTAGACTTCCCTCTGTTGATTCCTCATCCACTGATACAGAGGACCAACTGTGTTTTTATTTTTAAAAATCCATGTCTACATGGGTTCATGCAATTCAAACCTATGTTGGTCACGGTTTAACTATACTATTTTTACACCTGTGGTTGGTTTACTGTGCAGATAGAGAACCCCAGATGTAAAACTTGGGCATCTGCAGATTTTGGTATCAGGGAGGGTCCTGGAACCAACCCCTGAGGATAGTGAGGAGTGGCTATAGTTTTAGCTACAACAGTCTTGGATAGGGTACTGAGATCAGAGCCCTGGACCACCAGCTTGTGGTGCTATCTGAGGGCATTAGAGGAGAAGAAAATCACCTGGAGGAAAGAAACATGAGATCTGAAAGGCAGTTAGGAGGACGAACAAGTTTTTCAGTTTTGCCCAGAGTCTGTCCGGACTCCTCAAGACACTTAAGATCCGGTGAGAAGAGGCATTAAGTTTCAGGCAGATGGCCATGTGTAATAAAAAAGGTGAAAAGTGAAAGCATTAGTCGCTCAACCGACTCCAGCTCTTTGCGACCCCATGGACTGTATGGCTCCTCTGTCCATGGAATCCTCCAGGCAATAATACTGGAGTGGGTTAGCCATTCCCTTCTCCAGAGGATCTTCCTGACCCATGGATTGCACCTAGTTCTCCTGCACTCAGGCAGATTCTTTACCATTTGAGCCACCAAGGAAGCCTAGCCACGTGTAATGCATCCATGCAAAGAACAGGCTGAGAGGGAATAGAATCCCTTAACTCAGCTTGTTGCACTTAGGTTTTTAGCTGTGCTTTGTCACTCAGTCATGTCCGACTCTTTGCAACCCCATGGACTGTAGCCCACCAGGCACCTCTGTCCATGGGATTCTCCAGGCAAGAATGCTGGAGTGGGCTGCCATGCCCTCCTCCAGGGGATCTTCCCAACCCAGAGATCGAACCCAGGTCTCCTGCATTGCAGGCGGATTCTTTACGTCTGTGCCACCAGGGAAGCCCAGTGTTCCTAGAGACCTGGAGATAGACAATAGACTTCTTCCCATCCCTCTTTCCTTGAAGATCTTTTCTCTTTCTTCTCCGTACTTTAATTTCCTTAAGGAACTGGTTGCTTCTCTGTATATGAGGGCCTAACGAAATACCTCAGAAAGCTATCGACAGTGTTAAAAACGTGTTTAAAATGTGCATAATGCATGTTTCATTGTATTTCCTTGCTTTAATTTGTTGAAGTGTTGATTTACATTTCCACGTGTTGTGTCTGATAAATTACAGATCAGATTATTTCTATTGCTTTGCAGTCACCATCTTCTGCTTTAGGAAAATTTGATGACAGTTTTTAGCTTTGTTTCTGATTGATCTTTGGCTATGTCAGGCCCCTAGTTCACACTGATAACTGAGATGACTTGGTTATCTTCAGATTTATCAGATTTATCAGAACTATACTAACCCTACACAGTGGATTAATGATCATTTACATATCACTTAACTTATCTGCTCTGAGGTAGTCATCACAGAAGTTACCATTTCTCTTTCTCTCTGACAATTTTTAAAATATTGTCTATCTTGTTAGAATAGCGTCTCTATTTTTTTTTTTTTCTTTTTCTTTTGGCTACACTGTGTGGCTTGTGGGATCCTAGTTCCCCAAACCAGAGACTGAACTTGGGCCCTTGGCAGTGAAAGCACTGAGTCCTAACCACAGAGCCACCAGATAATTTCCCCCAAGTAGTGTCCTTAATGTTTAGAAATGCAATTAGTTAATTAAAAGTACTCTCTAAATACATTTATGGACATGTAAGGACACTATTCTAGCAGTATAGATTTGATTTACTTGTTTTTAGAACTTCATGTAAATAGAATGCTACAGTATAAGCTGTGTTGTACTATATACATTAATTCATAAGGTACAATTGGCTGTAACAATACACTAAAACAGGGAAGGGGTGAAAGGAGAGGTCCACTTGCAGTGTATGCAGCAACTATGTACATTTACTGTGTATATTTACTGCTTTTTATGAAGCCTTACTAATAATGATTTAGGCTCTTCCATATAAAATGTGCTCATATTTGGGGAAAAAAAAATAGTATGAGAATATTCTAAAGGTAATTTTGGGTTTATTAACTTCCAGGGTCGATAAACTAAGTGTAAGGTAAACACCAAGAGGGTAGGAATTAGAAATGAAAAGGATTTTCAATAGATAGTTTTGTTTCATACTGGAAAAAGAAAATAGAAAATCTTAAACACTTCTCTGCTTCTTTTTTTCCAACTCAAAATCTCTATACAAATAAATTCTTGTTTTGTGGAAATACAGAATACAATGTAATAAAACCAAAAACTTGTATTATTCTTCTACCATATTTTATCCAGAGCAGCCATAAGAGATTTTTCCTGCATCATCTACTTGAATGGTAGAAATGGACTGCCCCGTAGAGTTCACTGCAACTGTTGTAGTATCTTTTTACTTAAAGTGAGAGGTATTGGCAAGTGAACTGTAATTTGTATGACTGGTTTGATGATAATGTTTCAGTGGGAACAATACTTACAGTAAGCAAGCCATGAACAGTAATACCTGATTGTTTCTGATGATCTGAAAAACAGATTTTCCCAAATCATAAACAGAAATATAGATGTTCTTTTCATCAGCATTTTGAAATTCTAAGAAACATTTGAAAATATCCCAAATGCCATCTTCACAAGACGATGCATCAAAGTTGACTGTTACTGACCATCATATTTAACTTTTATTCATTTTTGCCAATATACTTTTGTATTGTTTATTTAACTCATCGCCTGTCTGATCCCTACAGTGTGACTTCAGAAAAACAGCACAGTTCTTTGCCAGATAGAATACAAGTTGCATAGGTCAATAATATAACTATATCACTCTTACTGAATTCACAAAAGCATAACCCATCATGTATGTAGACACAAAGACAAATAACATAAATTAGGAGAAAGTTTGTCTATTTCCTGAGGTTACTCCATGAGAATAAGATTGGTCATGGTGTAAAGTTTGAAGTCCTTTCTGATGCATTTTCTACAATGAGTGAAATAATGTAGGTACAGTTACATTTAATGAGGTCAGTGCAGTGACACTGTTTTCCAATTTTAGCTATAGATGCGTATAACAAAGCATGCATTTAAAACATTCTAAAAGAGAATGGATGGTTGAGTTCACAAGAACAGTATTCTTAATCATAAGATCCTAGAAGTCCACATAAACATAGAAATCAAAATTTTTAGTTTGCTAGTAATAAAATATTAATGTTTATAATTACATCAGACTCATTAATTAAGGGGCTTCCCAGGTGGCTCAGCTGGTAAAGAATCCACCTCCAGTGCAGGAGACCTGAGTTTGATTCCTGGGTCGGGAAGATGCCCTAGAGAAGGGGTAGGCTACCCACTCCAGTATTCTTGGGCTTCGCTGGTGGCTCAGACAGTAAAGAATCTGCCTGTAATGTGGAGACCTGGGTTCGATCCCTGTGTCGGGAAGATCCCCTCGAGGAGGACATAGCAACCCACTCCAGTATTAGGGCTTCCCAGGTGGCACTGGTGGTAAAGAACCTGCCTGCCAGTGCAGGAGAGGTAAGAGATGCAGGTCCCACCCCTGGGTGGGGAAGATCCCTGGAGAAGGCAGTGGAGCCCACTCCAGTATTCTTGCCTGGAGAATCCCATGGACAGGAGCCTAGGGGATTACAGTCCATGTGGTCACAAAAAGTCAGAAACAACTGAAGTGACTTAGCACACATTGAAGTGAAGTGAAGTCGCTCAGTCGTGTCCAACTCTTTGTGACCCAGGGGACTGTAGGCCACCAGGTTCCTCCGTCCATGGGATTCTCCAGGCAAGAATACTGGAGCGGGTCTCCATTTCCTCCTCCAGGGGATCTTCCTGATCCAGGGATCGAACCTGGGTCTCCCGCATTGCAGGCAGACGCTTTAACCTCTGAAGCCCACATTAATTAAGATAAAAATATAACTAAACAAAAAGTTATTTTTTACTTTGCATAATATTTTGGAAAAAAATATATTTGGTTAAAAGTGCTCTATTTTTAATATTGGTGTGAGAGCCTGTTTCAGTTTACGTGTTTGTAACAGGAGTTCCCAGCCTCTGGAATCTAATGCCTGATGATCTGAGGTGGAGCTGATGTAATAATGATAGAAATAAAGTTCTATCCCAAAATCATTCCCCTGTCCAGGTCTGTGGGGGAAAAGAAAAAAAATGTTTTTCATGAACCTGGTTCCCGGTGCCAAAAATATTAGAGATTGCTGGTTTATAAGCTAGAAAATTATCATAATTCAGGCATTTTTACCACAGTAACTGTATGTATATTAGCTTGCGTGCTTTTCTTGCTTTGGGGTATGGCTGTCTTTATGCCTTACAAGCCATCTTTCTCCTCTTTCCCAAACTTGACTCACTGTTTTCTAAAGACTTAGTTCACACATCACCTAATTTAGAACCGTGCTTTTTTCTGGACTGTGTTAATTGTCCCTTCTCTGTATACTTTGATTGCCTCTCGTGCATTGCATTTGGCATGTTGTTTTATAATCACTTGTTTTTTTCTCCCAGCAGTGTAAATTCCCCTGATATAGGAGGCACATATTTTATTTCTGTATCTCCAGTGCTTAACTCAGTACTTGAAACATAGCAGTTGCTCGGTTTTTTGTTAACTTGGTTGTATAAATAAAAGAAGGTAAAGGAATTATTGTATAAAAATTTTGAAAAATAATGCATGGATCCTATTTTAAAGAAAATCTGAACACCAGAAAGGCTGTACTTCCTCTACTATATATTCATTTCATATACCAGATGATGTTTATTTCTTGATTTAGGTGTTTACTGTTGGCAGAATTTGTGCTGAGCGAACCAGAATTTACCATAAACTGAAACATTTTAAATTCGAGCTGTACCAAGAGTGTTGCTCCATTGCAAAGACAGAAGAGGTTGAGGATGAACAGGTTAAAGAAACAGTGAAAAGAATTTTCAATCAGTCAAAAAACAGTGGCTGGATTGAGAAGGTAAGGGAAATATAGAAGAACCATTTCATTCAGTAGGTTCTGGAGCCTACTGCTGATCAGCAAAAGGATGTGAATTATGAGAATAGAAGACAGTGACTTTTAAAAGAGAACCTCTCCCTCTCTCCCTGTCTTGGTATTTTCTCTTCTTCCACCCATTCCTGTCATGCTCATCATTGTTGTACCCTGAAGAGGTGCCCTGATGTTCTGTGTGTTCACTTAGCTCATCAGATACATTTTAATCAGCAGTAATATAGTCCTTTAATGAAGGACCTCTGTCCTTTCACTTTTATGTATGTGTGGTTTTCCTTACATATATATTAAGTCCCCTTATTTTCTTTGACAAAGTATAGGACTCACCTCTGCTTGTCTGCTTCCTATCTTTAGAACAGTTCTTGTGACGTGAGAGTGAAGAAGCCCCTGGTGCCAATCTGAGGAAAGGACCTCGGCTGCCAGTTCTAATACACCCACATCCTCTTCCTGAGGACATGGGACTGAGCAGTGAGCACTGTAACTGAAGATCAAGGGGAATGCAGAGGTTTCAGGCCACGGCACTGATTTTGATTCCCCCATATCCTGTTCATCACTAAATGTGATAGCAAGGATAAAGTGGGGATTTTGAAGAGTGCACTGGATTCCCGAAGATCTGCTGGCAGCTCATAAGCTCTGGTCTGCTCACAGAGCTTTTAGAATTGTTATGGTACATGGAAAGAATGCAAGGATGCTAATACGATCGCAGTCTTCTAAAACACGTCCAGTTACATGACTGTGTGAGAGAGAACAGATAGGAGGTTTTCAGGTATCAATTCAGATAGGAGTTGATACTCAGATCAGTAGTATATTTAATCTTAAAAAAAAAAAAGCCTGGGTTATTTATATCAGGGAAATTTGTAAAAGAGGAAAATAAAAAGAGAGCTTAGAGAATAAACTTATGAGCCAAGGGAAAGAACACGAGAACAGACAAAATAGGAACTTCATAGGACATGGCATGTCCCACAGGGGTGTCCTGGGCCGGAGGAGGATATCAAGGTCAGTTTCCCTTTTGACAGTTACCACCCACCACAGACCACCAGCTGGGGGTCTCCTTGCCTGCTCCCCACATCTTGACCCTTCAGTCGTCTTGTTTCATTTTACTCTCTTCAGCTTTGTATCTTTTACTTTGCTTCCACTTCTCTCAGTTCAGTTCAGTTCAGTCGCTCAGTCGTGTCCGACTCTTTGCGACCCCATGAATCGCAGCACGCCAGGCCTCCCTGTCCATCACCAACTCCCGGAGTTCACTCAGACTCACGTCCATTGAGTCAGTGATGCCATCCACTTCTCTCAGTCACTCACAATTCTTTCCTCCCTATCCTTCTCTGTGCTTTTTCATTTGCCGTGGGGAAGAGCCATCACTTATCTAGTAAGTCCCAACTTCGTTTTCCTCAGTGACATGAAATGCTTCTTTTTTAATTTTTATTTATTTATTTTTTGACATGAAATTCTTAAGTGCTTTTATTGATGCATTGAAGTGTTACCAACCCTCTAGTGGGGTTGAAAGACCTTTTGGGACACCAATTAAAAGAATTATGTACTAGGTGTAGCAAAATTACTGTGTATTGTACATACTATATAATAATTTTATATATGGGAAAGAACATTAAACTTCTTACAGAAAGAAGTAAAGGTACTTCTCTAAGGTACATTTCGAAATCATGTACCTTAGAGAAAGCTTAACAAAGTTTGTGACAACAGAAGGGACCTACAAGAAGAAAAAGATTCTTAAGAAAGCCAAGTGTCACATTATGCTTAAAAAAATAAGACAGCATTGGGCATTGAAAGTATTTCAGGATGCTGCATATTTAGGACAACATGCATATTTTTTCACATAAAATACCAAAGAATTTCATTTTCTTTTTGAGAGCCCTCCTACTTTAAAAATATTTGTCAATAGATATTCTCAAAAGATATTCTAAAAACCAAAGAAGTTTATTAGCCAATGTAAGCCCATAGGCATCTTTCTGTCCTATGATTAAATTGCAGAATTTATCAGTACCCTGACATTTCTCCACATCACTCCACCTCCCCGTCAGAGTGTGTTTGCCTTCGAGTAGTAGCACTGCCTGTGTTCCTGTGATGCGTGCCGCCTTCTTGGCCACAGCTACCCTAAACCTTTAGAACCTGGGCTCTGTGCTCCTTGAGTGGTACGTCCATGGCTCTTTCTGCTCTTAGCTCTCAGCATGTGAGCCTCTTCTCTCTCCTTATACAAACTCTGTAGCTTATGTTTCACACCTTGCTTTTTCCCTTACCTGCCTCTTCTTCCTCCAAGCATTTTTCTTCCTCCAAGCATTTGTCTTCCATTATCTTGGTCTCTCTCAGAATTTCTTCCCAAAGACCTGCCAACTAGACTGACTGCATTCTTCTTCTTCCTCCTAACAGTTTAACTAGGAGATCTGATTTTAACCTAACGATATTAAAAGGATAGGAGCAACTCAAGTGTAAGAAAAGAAAATGATAAAATTATGATAAAATCGAAATATATAATGACTATAATAGTAATACATGCCTCATTCTAAATTAGAAGTGAAGAACAGAATGTCATATGCCACTGGCAAATGCTGACAAACGATTTTTCTTTTGAGAGTACCTTTGATGGTGGGATTTCCAAGGAACTTGAAGACAGGATTGTTGGGATGAGGTAGTGAACACAGAAGACCAGGAAGTGAAAAAAGTATGTCCATAGGGACATCAGGTTTCAGTCCCTATCACCATAAACGTCAGAGCTATCAACACCATCTCTCGTTTTATTGGAAGCAGATGCAGAGCTCATAAGGAGAGCTAAGAAACCGTTAGGTCAGTTCATCTCCCCAGCAGAAGGAAGCACTTGAACTCTGTCAACCTTGAAATCTCCAAACCGTCCCAGTTCCTCTCTCCTCTTGTCCGGCCCTGGTCTTTACTCTCCCATCTTCATTGCTGTCACTCAGATTTAGGCCTTTGTTACCTAAATTATTATAGTAGACTCATAACTAGCTGCCAAACCATTCTAGACTGGATGTTTTACCCTTTTAAAAAATATATATATACACACCTCAGATTGTGTCAATTTCCTGCCCTAACACCTTTGGCAGCCTTCCATTGCCTGTCACATTATTGCTAAGCTCTATAACCTAACATTTCATACTTTTTATTCTCTGACTACCTCTTTGCTTCAGTCTTCTCTCAGTTCCCCTGGAAAACCTCAGACTGCAGTCAAACCCCGTGCACTGTTTTGTGGATTTCTGTCTCCTAGAGAAAACACTCCGCCAGACCGTCGCCTACCAAGTCTTTTTCCCTAGGACAGCCCAAATGCCACTCTTCCTGGTCACCTCAGCTAACCATAACCTCTCTTCAGAACCCTCATAGCAGTGTCTATACTTCCTTATGCCCCTTGTTACTGGTTGTCATTGGTGAACTCTGTTCTCCTTAGAGGCAGGGAAAGCAATGGAAAGGGCATGGCAACCCACTCCAGTATTCTTCCCTGGAGAATCCCATGGATGGAGGAGCCTGGAGGACTACAGTCCATAGGGCCTCAAAGAGTCAGACATGACTGGAGCAACTTAGCATGTGTGCGCATTAGCAAAGTATTTGATATGTGTTTAACAAATTTTTGTTGAATAAGTTATTGAAGTTGTTACATTTCTACTATAAATATGATAATAGAAAACATAATTTATCAGACAGTTATGAAGTTAATAATAATGTTCATTTTGATCTCTTACCAATGCTTTCTATGAATTAGAAATGATTATTTGAAATTGAGTCCCTGTTTATAATAAAAAGGTATTTGTTCATGATTGCCATGAGATAAACTTGTTCCATTTGTGTCTGTAGATTGAAAAGGCCTAGTTTATTTTCACTGCTTTGAGTAGAATAACTAGCTTTTCTATTATATACACAGAAATATGATCAACTTCAAGAATATCTCAGTTCTGCGGATTACTTTCAAGATGAGAAGTTTGATTGAATTTTAACATATTTCCTTCAGAGAAGATTTTGTAAATTCCTGTAAATGTGAAGATCACAAGTCTTGTTTCTCTGTATCATGTGACCTATTTATATGTTTTATGTATAGCTTCATGGCACAATATCTTGTGTGAAACATGTTCATCTTAATTTCCATGAAACAACACTGCAGTCTAATAAAACTTTTATCTACTGTACATAGAATACACAAGCCTAACTTTAAGTGTATTTGAAAGTTATATAACAATGCCTTTACATCAGATGACTGTCAAGTAAATGAGCTCTTCATGTCCTGTCAGTTTATTAGAAAACCATGTATTTTAAGAATCTATTTAGATTAACATCTGTGTGTATTTATTGCTGAATTCCTGCCCAGATCTGCTTTTGTAGTATTAAATGATCTTCACTAACATTTTTTACTGCCATCAATATCTAAATCAGTGGGCCATGGAAGAAGCCTCGGTGTTATGTTCAACTAAATTCTCTGGCATCACAATCAGACTATAGCTTACCCATTCCAAGTAGAGGAGTGCTTTTTTCCCTTTTCCAAAGTGTCCCTTACAAATATATTTCAGGCCTGCAGAGTCTTCCAATCTTCACATTCAGGAATAATTTCATGATATGTATTTGCATAGGTCATAATGTTCTTTCTTTTTCCTGTCCAGTTTTGTTTACAGGTAAATGAGTAGGATGTATTTTATTTATTTTTATCCATTACTCTTCCCCTATAAGTATTTATTAGGATCAAAAGATCTCAGAGAGACAAATTCTGCCAAAAATAGTTTAAAATCACATTTTGGCATCTTCATTGCTTCTAAATTGCACTTCTAAATTTTCCCTTAATAGAATAAAGTAAAATGGTTTCAGAGTGAACAAATGGACCCTGGCTATTCTGTATCTTTAATTCTTAAAAGTGCCGTTCTAGTAGGGTCTAGTTCCCTGTGAATTTCACATCCGTGTTTCTTCAAGTGTCAGTTGAACCTCACTTCATCTATTAATGTGGTTCATGGAATGGTCTTCATGATATACATTAAAAATTGCATTTTATTAAGTCCTTACATAGAGATTTAATATTTTCTACAGTTAATTTTCCAATGTCATCCCTATTATGATTGTAAACAAAACAGGTAGCACTTACAAAGCTGTGAGAATACTGATGCTGACTTTCCATGTGAAGAGTGCATACCTTTTTTAAAAGTATGAAGTGGAAATTTTTAATCATGCATCTCTATTCTTATTTGTCTGTTATATGGAAATAATCCTTAGCTACATGAAGTTGCAGTTGAAAGTTGAAGATACAGTGATAGTGTCCAAAAAGATACAGGGCAGAGTTTAGAGGAAAAGTGATGGCTAATTGGGAAGGGTGAAGATCATGAATGATTTGTCTAAAAAGAAGTCCAAGGAAAACAAAAGAATGAGCTCTAAAGTATCTCTGAAGACCTTGGGAGCATCATTTCTTGTATGTGACACTACAGACAAGTTTGAACCAACTGAAGAGTGAACGAACCAACTGAAGAGTGAACGTACCAACTGAAAGTTAAAAATATTTATCTAATAAATAGCATTTGCTTAATTTATAAAAATGAAAGCACTAATGACTTTAAGGACTTGTAATGGCAGCTGACTCAGTTCCTAGGTCATGCCTCTTAATGACTTGAAACATTTTTCTTGTTAGAACAGTATTCTGGCTGTTGATCAGGAAATGCTGATAAGTAGCTTTGCTGATGTCTGAGGTCACTGCAACCGAGCAAGCTTCTTCAGTAGGTGTTTGGAGAGTACAAGAGACTTTTTTGTACATGATTACACCAAAAGAACTGCAAAGAGACAGGCTGTCAGGAAATGAGAATTAGCATGGATCAGGGGGCCAAAAGCAAATAGTCTAGAAGAAAACAATGTTGAAAAATCAGAATTAACTTTAGTAGGTATTAAGACTTACTGTATTTTATCATCATCACTGATATCACTGATTCTATATAACAATAGTTTGTAAGCTTACAAGTCTCACATATCTGAACTTTTGAGATCTTGACATTTATCACTACAGCATTAAATGCCTTAGGTAGCTATGAACAGTAAAGATGAGGAAGACAGATGGACAAATAAAAAGGAACTAATGCTTTAAAAAAAAATTCCTAGGGCCCATACAGAAGCTTTAGGGATATAAGAGGGAACAGTTCCATAAAAGGGGAAGACAAGGAAAAAAAATGTTTATTTTATTGGCAGCTGGATATAATTGAGCATATTTTCTCACTTGTCTGCTCTCATACTCAGATGAGTAGTTCTATTCACTACTCATTTCTTGGAGGTATTATAGGACTTGCTTAGACTCCAGCATGTTGATTGAGGTGTAATTGCAGCCCTTGAGCTATTCTGGGTATAGTCTGGTTTCCCTGTAACTCTTTTCACCCTTGATACTGAGGCAGCAAGTCCAGTGGTTAAGAAAGGATAGGTTTGAAATCAGGCTTGAGTTCAAGTCCTGAGCTGTTACTTCCTAGTTAGTTTAAATAGTTTATTTTCAATAAGCCTCAGTTTCCTCATTTATAAATGGAGTTAATAATTCCTCTCCCTCAGGATTTTTGGTGGATTGGAGGGAGATTTATGCAAAGTACTGTGCTGAAACAGTGACTAAATAAATAGTAATGACATGAATGGAAATGAGGTGGATGATAATGATGTCAGCTTGAATTTAAATGACTGTAAAGGGCAAGTGTGTACAAAAGACACTGTAAAGGAGAGTCCTACATCACTAGAACATAGTAGGAAAATGTATTAAATTGTTGTTGGACAAGTTTTTAAGGTGTGTCCTTGTCTAGCTTAGAAGTAAAACTTTATATCATTTAGAAAGAGCAGCTTTGACCAAAAACTGTTATTAATTAAAATCCATGCTACTGCAGAACTGTAGCGTGAACAGTGTTTAAATTTATTAAGGTTTTTCTCTTATCAAGTGTGATTGCTGAATATATAAAGTGCTGATAGTAACTCGAGGTAATGTCTAATGAATACACCTTTTTAAAAACCAATCTAAAATGATCAGAACCCCTTCCCTTTTTAATGAAACCTCATGAGAGAGTTCTTTCAGATTTGCATACCTAAAAAAGATATTTCTGCTTTTCTCCATGAGTGATGAGGAACTTAGCCTTGGAAGGGACAGACAGCAGTATGTTCCAATGAAAAGTAAAAAAAAAAGTTACATTCCATCAGAATGCACTTGTCCCAAATCCCAAAATAACATTCTAGAATTTGTGAAAATGAACTAATGTAGACCAGCCTATCGAGAACTAAACTAGGTAAATGTTTGCACTGATCTTACTCATTTCTATCCACAGCTCAGTTTGAAGCAGGACCTTGTAACTGAGATGCGGGAGGTGGTTTAGATTAACAAAGCCCCATTGCTTGACACCTCAAATCCAAATGAGCATAACAGACTATATGGTCCTGACTAGAACAATATTGTGCTCACTTCAGTTTATCCTCCATAAATGGTAATCAGCAGAATCCAACATGCATTTTGAGAGCTTAAAGGTAGGATTATCTGAAGATGAGACAACAATGTGTGTCAGAGATGTTTGTTTTGTGTTAGTGAACTTGAAACTGGACTGCTGCATAATGATTTTCCTCCTTATGTATGTAAACAGACTACCGTGAAGGCCCCAGATCTTGCATTAGGTTTGTCATAGGGAATCTTGTATTTTCAGAAAAATCTTTTTTTTTTTCTTTTTGAGAACTGATACTTGTAATTTCATCGTGATAGAATATTTTAGTTATTCTTACTGATTTTGCTTATGATCACCGAGATTGACTTAGCCAGAGACAGACAAAACAGGCTAGCAGGTAGACAGACACTCGCCTGCCCTTTAGGAGCTAACGATGTAATTTCTTCTCTTCACCCACTCCTCCGTTTCCCCCAATACGCACATACCTTACGCCTCCCTTTCTGACACCCAGGAACATTTCCTCCGTGTTCACCCAGCTCTCGCTAGAGTGCCCAGGGGTGTCATTGACAACATACTGAAAAATGAAAGTGATATCCTCGAGGGGTGGAGGCGGGGAGCGTAACGGAGGTCTGGCAGGGAAAATACATCCACTGGCCGGGAATTTCTGCACCATTTCGGGCTGGTGAAGTAGTCGGGTAGAGGTTGGGGAATTTCCCCAACGTACCGCCGTCCTGCCCAGGCCGAGCCGGAGTGCGAGCTGCGCGCGCCGACGCCGAGATGCGCAGGCTTCGGGATCCTCCACTTCTTGCCGCTGGGAGGCCCTCTGCGTTCCCCTTTCCCCGCACCGGCCGCCTCGCTCGCCCGTGCAGTGGCACCCGCCTTCCACCAGGGAGCCTCGGGCGAGAGCTCCCCCGCCCTCCGTCCCCCACCCCCCTGCAGCTCGCTGGCTCTCTTTCTCCCTCTGTCTCACTCTCTCTCTTTCTCTCCCTCTCCTATCGGAGCACAATGAAAGCCTGTGTATCGCCGTGACTCCGGGCGGCGGAGCCAGTGTCAGCCCAGCGGCGAACAACAGACGGGAAAAAGAGAAAGGAAAAGACCGGCTACTTTCTTTTCCATCTCTAAAAGCGGAGCAATCCAAGAGATAGAACCACATTGCTTATTGCGAGTCCAGACCCTCAGATCCACTGGCCGGGGATGGAATGTACAAAAGTGGACAGAAAAGTGGCTGGACATGACTCGGTGCAATTTACTGGAAGTTTGTAAGTTTGACCATCGTTTGTAAATTACTCTCGGAAGAGTTTGTCTCTTTTGATACTGTATTAGAATCGAGCCGGGGGTGAGGACTAGAAACGTAAGCGGGAAAGAAGAAGAAAAAAAAAAATGTGTTGAAGGATCTCTCTCTCAGTGGCTAGTGACTTCAGACTGCTTTCATTTAAGGCTGGGAAACCTTAGAGGGAATGAGGATTTTACCGGTGATTGGATTAGCTGAAGAAAAAAGCATGGTCCAGAAGTCCAATTACTGACATTAACAATTGAAAAGCTGTCTCCCTCTTTGGGGAGAAGACCACATCCTACAGCACCCCCAAAGAGGAGAAAACACCGGAGCAAAGGGAAAGGGAGGAAAAATTAAAAGCCAAAAGACAATCTGTTTGATTTTTGTACGTTTTGAACATTGACTTCAGAAAGCTTCTGAAACAGCACTTTAAAAAAAAATTGCGGAAAAGTAAAGGCCGTGGGTTACAGAGACCATGGTAGATGTGGGTTCCTCTGCAGAAACATCCCCATAAAAGAATCTTCGGAAACAACTAGGTGACGGGGGAGTCCAGCTCTCTGTTAATACCTCTCACAATTCCCTTTGCTGTCTGTTCCTGTCTCTTGCTTGACAATCCCTGAGTTCCTGCTCTAACCCCCAGATCGTGTGTTTACAAAGTACCTCTTGTCAGCTTGGTGTTGGGGGGGGCGGGGGGTTGGGGGGAATCCCCACTAACTCTCTCCAACTTCTCCAGAGCTGTCAAATACAATTAGAGCAAGTTGATCAGGGTTTGTTTCCAACTTATCCTCTGCCATTGGTTTCTGTTCTTTCTCCTCACCCTCTTTTTACTCACTCCCCTCCCCCATACCTTCTCCACTACGCGCCCCCCCGCCCCCCCGCCCCACCGCCCCCAGCCTCTGAAGACTTCTATTCATGTGGTCCTGAGCTCTGAGCGCAGATTGTCAAAAGCAGATTTGCCTGTGCTAACCGGCTATAGCTTCCCACCACCTCACCATCCCACGGGCAGCAATCATTGTGTCCAGTAAGATGGGGGACACAGCGCCCCCGCAGGCCCCCACGGGAGGGCTAGGGGGGGCCCCCGGGGCGGGGCTCCTTGGAGGGGGCTCGGTCACCCCGAGAGTGCACAGTGCCATCGTGGAGCGCCTTCGAGCTCGCATCGCCGTCTGCCGCCAGCACCACCTGAGCTGTGAAGGACGCTACGAACGGGGTAGGGCCGAGAGCTCCGACCGGGAAAGAGAGAGTACCTTGCAGCTCCTGAGCCTCGTCCAGCACGGCCAGGGGGCCAGGAAGGCCGGCAAGCACACCAAGGCCACTGCCTCCTCTGCCACCGCCACAGCCCCTCCGCCGGCGCCCGCCGCCCCTCCGACGGCCTCCCAGACGGCAGCGCCCGCGGCCCCAGCGCCCCCGCCGGACTATCATCATCACCACCAGCAGCACCTGCGGAGCAGTAGCAGCAGTGGTGGCAGCGGTGGGATCGACGGCGAGCCCCAGCAACAGCCGCCGGCTTCCACCCCGGGGGACCAGAGGAACTCGGCCCTCATTGCGGTAAGACACCTGGTTTTCTCCTCATTCCGGCGGTGGTCTTGTGGCCTTCGGTCAGGCCGGACGCTGGCCTCGGCCTGATGCCGAGTGGAAGACAGTGCGGAGGGCTACGCTGCCCCTGACCACCCCAAAGGCCATTGGGCGTCCAGTTGGTGCCGTGTTGTTAAACCCTTCCTCGTCAAGTTCTGCGGTTGCTTGGGCATTGGTTTCCTCCACCTGTAGAGTATTTCTTAAGGGGTAAGAAACTTGAGTTTCCCAGAGTTTTCTCTGGGGTCCGCAGACTGCAGAAAGGTTGGCTCCAAGCGGCAAGATCTGAGCCACTGAAGAAGGAAGGCCTTGCCTCAAGGAACCTCTCACTTTGGCAGGCCAGCGCTGATTAGGCCCAACAAGCCACGCTTAGCCTGAAAGCGCTTGTTTAGCAGCCAGTCCAGCTGACCTTTAGCCAAGCCTTTTCCTTCTTCTCCCATTTCCCTTTCCTTCTTTGAAGTGGCCCCTTCTCCTTGGGTAAAGAGAACACAAGTGGTCATCCCTAACAGAGCAAGTTCCCTGAGCGCTCCCTCATTCAAAAACTTGGGGAATTCTCCCCAAGACAGGTGAGGGAATGTTTTTGAGAGGCCTGCTGCCTGGTTTCTTACAGACTCCCCCACTGTCCCCACCTAGCTTCTTTCTGCAGGCACTGCAATCAGAGAGTGCTGACTTGCAGCCTTCACTAAAGTGTGCAGGCGCCAAGGGGCTGTTCCCAGTTTGTCGTCCTAGAGAGTGCCTTGTCCTCTGCCACTCCTGGCGACAGAGTACCCGACCTGAGAGTTGTGATTAGGCTTCTGGCTGGAAGTTCTTCCTCAGAGGCTCAGACACACCCCACCCCAGAGGGAGTAGCCCTTGACTCATTGGTTTCTGGTGCCAGCCCTGGTCAGGTGATCGCCCGGCCTGTGCAGGCTTTCCCCCCAAAGCTGCCGGGGCCATGGCCTCTGAGTAGAAGGTGGAGCCCCAAGGCCCTATGGCCCTGCAAGCTTCCTCCATTTCTGAGTTCCTTGGGGCTTCGGAAGTCCTGTGTCCACTCGCGGAACAGCTCCCATGGGCCCAAGCCAGCCCTAATGAAAGTCAGCAACAGGAAATGGACATCCAAGCTGAAATGTCCTCAAAAAGCCCAAAGGAGAGGAAGGCACTGGGTCGAACTCTTTCTTGGAGGGAGCTTGAGAAGGAGCTCTGGGGAGAGAGCATCCTCTAGCCAGGCCCCTGCAAGCTTCTCTGTGGCTCCTCCTTATCCCTGGCCTGGGTCTCTGGTGGTGAAGTTTCTAGAAAGCCTGGGGGCTGAATTGGTTCTGTTCTGTTCCAGCACACACACATATTTTGCCTGGGATGCCTAGAACTGCAACTTCCTGGTGCCAATTCCAGACGAGAGATAACAGCTAACAGTTAAACTGCTCAATGTTTGTTGTTTTATCCTTGGATACAGTTAGCCTGTGGGGTTATTTCATGCTTCCAGGCCTAATTTCCATTCCTTTCCACCTGCTATATCCTCACCTCTCTCTGGAATTCCCTAGGACAGCAATGGGAGTTTGTTTCGTGAAAGAAAGATGCTGGGGGTGGAGGGGGGGAGTGGGTAAAGAATCACTCGAATGGAAAGAAGAATGAGGTTTGTATGTGTGTGTGTCACTGGCATTTGCGGCCAAAAGCATCTAAATGCCTTGATTGTCCTCAGTAAATTTATAATCTGTCTGCAAGTCTCCCAATAATACAGCCTTGTATGCTTCACAGTCTCCTGGTAAGTGTTTCTGGGGGTGATACAGGGAACTAGGCACCCAGCCCCAGAGAAGACAGATCTCTGTCCTGGGTGCCAAGACTGGATGTGGACTTCACATCCCAGCGGCTGCAAGGAAGGTGTCTGCTTATGGCCTTGTTCTTTCTTTCTTTCTTTTTTTTTTTTTTTGCTCTCCTCCCCCTTGGAAGGAAGCCTTTTACTTGGGGTTTTGGGGATGTGAAATGAAACCAACTTCAGTGGTGATTGTAACTTTATGTCAGCAGTGTCCGTGCTGGGAGGTGTCTGGCCTTTCCCGGCTGGAGGCTTAGCGCTATAAGAAGCCAGAGGTAGCTGCTCTGTCACTCCTTTTCTAAACGGGAATCTACTTTCTTTCTCCTCACTATCAGTCATCTCCTGAAACACCCCCTTAGAGGGGCTCCCTCCGCAGGCGCCGTGAGGATTGATGAGATGTGCTGTGCATGTAAGGAGTGAAAAGAGCAGTGTGTTTCTGATGGTGGCTTTTCACTGCAGACCTGTGCCATGGCAAGGGGTGATCCACTACCCCCCTTTTGGTTATTGGAAATTCCCTTCTCCATTTTAGCGTCTAAATTTGGCTCTTTGTTACTCAGCATAGTACTCAGAGATGGTGATGCAAGTACTGTATTAACCTGATAACATTGTGTCCAAAGGGGAGGCCTGGGCTTTTGGGAGTGATTCACTAAGCCAGTTAAATCTGCTGGTCTCACTTCACTCGGGCTCCTCTTCTTTTCAGAAACACCATCCGTTTAAAGGAGCCTTTGCACAGAGTGGGTGTCCTTTCTTACTGCTCTGTCCATAACCAGATTTATCTCTGTCTCGGTGTGTGGAAGGTATCCCTTTAATAGTTTATCCGTATGCCCTAAGTGACCATAAATGCCCTTTGAAGAAAGGGAGAAAATATTGATCATCTAAAATCGAATATGCACAGTGCCCTCAGAGGAGAAGTCTATATCCTGCATACCTACTAGTACAATGCCTTGTATAGAGTCAGTAATTTTTCAGTGAGAGTGGAAGGAGAACCTCCATTCTTTAGGTGATTGTTGACTTTGAGGGGCGTGATACTGCAAGACATGTACAATGTCTGAGATTTACAATAGCCTAAGTTTCCAGAACAATGTCAGAATAACCTCCAAGCCAGTTCTAATTCTGTCCACATAGCCTAATTCTGCAGCCCTTACTCAGCCAATTTCTTCATTTAGCTCAAGTACAAGTTCAGAGGAAGCCCCTTTACTGCAGAGACAGCAGGAACAGGGCCTTTCGGAGGGCCTGGATTGTAAGGGCTTAAGCAGGTCTGCCTTTCTAACCACTTGGAGCAGGCTTTCGGCACTAAATCATTTCCTGGTGAAGTATGTTTGAATCTTTGAATGAACTGTGAAACTGAATAATTGCTGGTCCATGGAACAGAAAGGTTTAGAGCTTCCGTGGTGCATTATTAATCTTTCCCTTTTGCCTGAGACAGGCTCCTTTTTGTTGTTGTTGTTGTTGCTTAGACTGTGTTGCTAGGATAGATAGATAAGTGGTTCCAAGTCATCTTTGGCTTCAGAGATTATCTTCTCCCTAACATAGTGTGGAGGAAAGAAAACAGATCGGACAAGGAATCTGTATCCTTGGTTCTGGGCCTGCTTGATCACTAACCAGCTGGGTAACCCAGGACAAGTTACTTAGCAGTTATCTGCAAGACAGAACAATAATGCTGCCCTGGCTTGTTGAGAAAACAAATGAATATGTGTGTTTCTGGATAGTCTTTGGAAAAAATTAAGCACTGCAGAAATGCAAGGCATTATTACTAGTATTACTAATTATAAATGCTAAACAAGGAATCATAATACCAGTTTTTCCAGGGATTAAAAGTGTACTTAAGCTTTCAGTGTCTGTTTTAAATAGTGAAATAGCTTTTATTGTAAATAGAGGGATTATATTTCAAATTCAGTGCTGTCAAGATAAAACTGAGATATCAGTGTACTTAAGCATTCTCAGAGGTCCCAGGGAATCCTAGTTAAAATGTGCAATGGTGTGAAAGTGTTTAGGGTCTTTTACGGCCCCTGCACAGACCTAAGCAGCTTCAGAAAGGTGTGTCTGTCAGAGTGTGTCAGGAATATCAGAAAAGTCGTTTGCACAAATGGCACAGGAAAGTTAAATATTTTGTCAACAATAGTCTAAAATGTTAATTGTTAGCTTAAGAAAGTCAAACAAGTTAAATCATTGCCAGAGTTCCCCAGTTATTTTTAACTGATAATAATCAAGTTTCCAATTGACAATTCAGAATTGGAGGGCTGTGCGTGGGAGGGGGACTGAGAATAGAAACACTTCATTGGCCAGATCTGGGAGTCTGTAGCTGTCCATGTGATGAATATCCTCCCTGGGACAGTGATAGGAGTATTTACATTATTTATATATGCAGCCATCATTTCCTTTAGAACTGACCTATTTTTGTTCTGTTTTCCAGAACAAAGTAATAAAGAAAGAGTTCTTATATATCCAGGACCTTCCTATGACTTCTTTCCAGTAAATATAAGATCTCACAAAGGCAAAAGAGTTCAAGTGGAGAGAGAAGTTGGTACAATCCTTTATCAAAAATGGATAGAAAGCTTGTTTTGCCAGCAGAGTAATGTAATTATATCACCAAGACATATTGCTTGTTTAGGTCAATGTTTGTTTATAGAAGCCCTCTGTTTTCTTTGAAATAATGTCATTGCTAGGTAATGTTTATCAAGTTTTTCTAAACCTTAACGTTTGGTGCTGTATGACTCCCTTATGTCGGTAAACCTTTTGTTAAGTTACAAGGCAAACATGGGTTTTCAAATGAAGTAGCTTGAGTAGCTGTTTTTGTTTTCATTGTTGTTGTTGTTGTTGGTGTGTGTGTGTTTAGCCCTGCTATTTAATCTCCAAAAGCTTATTAGGGAAATTTGGGAGCAAAAAAATACAACATCCAGGTCTGCTATGCATGGCAGCTAAACCATTCCAAGTAGACTTCGCTACTTCCTTGTGCTTTAATCCTGTCTCTTTTATACATTCATAGGTAGGATCATGTTTAATGAAAACAATTCTAAATTCTTTCTTCTGCATTTTCATGATGATTTCCCTCACACTTTAACAGGCTCTGTGGGAGAACAGGGAAATACAGCTAAATACCTAGTCACTTCTTACTTATAGGCTAGTTGGCAAATCAAGACCATGTTTACACAGTAACAGTGAAATGCTTAACTGGGTAGAATAGGACCAAAACTGATAAAGAAATTCAGAGAGAGAAGAATAAATATGTATTCAGCCCTAGAATATCCAGACACTGTTATTATATATTTATGTAATGCTCAAAAAAAGAGAGAGGTGAGTAAGCAACATTTGACTAGTTTACAAATAAGGAAACTGAGGCTTAAAGATTTGATAAGTAGAAGAATTTCATGCATAGATTTTCTAGTTGAATCTTGTGTGATCCCTACTTCACATCTTCTACCTGTGTGAGCTTGGGGAAATAATTTTCTTTTGGGGCATGAGTATCTTCATCTGTTGCTCAGTAGCAACCCAAATTGGATAGTTGTTATAATCTGTCTCAAGTATAAAATCTTGTTTGGTTGGAACTATGGGCATCAATATAAGCAGACATGATCTTAATACAGCACTATTGTCTTTGGAGGTGCTCTGTTCAAGGATGGACAAGGATGTTTCTTTCCTTAAAAGTGGCCCTGTGTGATATTGCTATTTTGGATTTTTGTTGTTGTTAATCACTAAATCATGTCCGACTCTTTGGAACCCCATGGACTGTAGCCTGCCAGTCTCCTCTGTCCATGGGATTCTCCAGGAAAGAATACTGGAGTGGGTTGCCATGCCCTCCTCCAGGGAATCTTCCTGACCCAGGAATTGAACCCACATCTGTAGCCTACTTCTGCATTGGCAGGTGGATTCTTTACCACTGCGCCACCTGGGAAATCTTCATCTGTAAAAGAAAGCTAATATTTTTTAGCAAAACAGTTAATGTAGTGCCTGACTCATAGTGGGTGCTCAAAACAAGAGTGTTGTTAGTAGTCCAGCAGCAGAGAGAGTCAAACCCAGGTCAGGCAGTGCTGTAAGGAGAATGTGGGTTCCCAGCAGGCCTGGGAAGAGCAAGAGAGATGATGAAAGTGAGCGCCAGGGCCAGTGAGTGCAGATCTGGGTAAACCTTGGGTGTTTGGGGACAGAGAGTGGAGCCTGGCTGACCCTGTGGTTGGGTGTGAGCAGTGAGGGGCCCATGCAAGGTCGATCCCCGCCACCCCGGAGGGTCTCGAGCTCCAGCAAGAGTGCATCAGTGAAGTGAAAGTCACTCCGTTGCCTCTGACTCTTTGTGACCCCATGGACTGTAGCTCATCGGGCTCCTCTGCCCATGGGATTTTCTAGGCAAGGATACTGGAGTGGGTAACCATTTCCTTCTCCAGGGGATCTTGCTGACTCAGGGATCAAACCCGAGTCTCCTGCACTGCAGGCAGATTCTTTACCATCTGAGCCACCAGGGAAGAGTGTATCAGAGGCCCTGGGAAATGATCTGGCAAGGAAGACTCAGAGGAGTCAGTGTCTCTGAAGCAATAACAATCCTTCATATACTTGAAGACAAGTATTACATTTCCCCTCCAGCAGCCTCTTCTCATCGCGCACTGCCTAAGTGTTCTCTATTACCTATCTTCAAGTCCCTTGAGCTGCTTAATGCCTTGCTATTTACACACTTCTCCCATTCACTGTGAGTTATATACAGTGTGACATGGCCTTTGGCATCGAAAGGAGATGGTTTTAAAAGCACAGTTGCTAGACACAGAAGAGAAGATAAAAGAAGCAGAACCCGCTACACCTCTCTTCTTAGGCTGGCTAGGCCTTCCAGCTCGAATCAGGATTGCCCCCGTGGGTTCTCTGGATGTGTAAACTGACCTTTCCAACAGATGAATTTACTAACTTGGAAAAGGTCTTTTCATTAAAACAAACAAACAAAAAATCATGTGCAGAAATTTCAAGAAGCTGTGAGTCCAGATGGTCTTTGAGATGCGCTGGCTTTCTTCCTTGCTTTTTAATTGCCGGTGTGTTACAGATATCTTACTTGCCCCGAGGTCAGTCAGTAGCAGTTTCCCCTATTTGGTCCATGTTCACAGAGCCCAGGGATGGCTCCCGGTGGAGTGGATGGCCGAGGGGAAGAACTAGCCACTCCTTCCCGCCTTGATTCGAGGCAGGATGCTGAGATACCAAGCACAGCTCCGGTGGGCTCTCTCTCCACCACTCGGCTCTGGCTCTTTCCTACGCGTATCCAAGGGTTGGGTGGAAAGAATGAAAGCTGTTCTGTTTCCTTGGAGAGAGGATGCAGAGAGAGGTTTACACATTCTCAGTGAGGCTTGAATAAAGCTAGAGAGTAGGGTCAAAGGAATGGCTATAACAGTATTTGACATGCACTGTGGTCCGGGTCTTAATGGTTTTAGCAGAAGTCCTGAAATTTCTTACCACGATTGTGAACATGGGTGCTCTTTAGAGTTTGAGGAACTTACCCATTAATTCAATAAATAATTTATTCTACACCAAGACAATGAATGTATCCACAATGAGCAATTTTATATAGCCTTTGTCTTTTTAGAATTTACAGTCTGAAATGGGTGGGGATGTTTTAACATCAGCTGACGGAGGCAAGATAAGCATAGCACTTAAGAATCTGAGGTGGGGGTGAGACTATCCAGTTTCAAATCACAGCTCCTTTCTCAGTGGCTTACCACTTCTTGGTTAATTAAACTCTCCAGTCTCAGTTTTCTCACCTGTAAAATGGAATGATAGTCCTAGAACTAACTACATAGGGTTGGTGAGTGAAGGAGATAACTTCCTAGCACCTAGAGGAGGCTCAGTAACTTTTAACTGTTGTTCTTATTAACGTGAGAAGTGATATACACAAGTCAGAGTCACGGTTTCCCCACTCAGGATTCTACCTCCAAGAGGATGTCAGGGATATTTTGTGGAAGGATATGGCTTTTCTCTTTTTATTTATTTTAAATGGATAGTGAAGTATACCACATTATCCAGTTTCCTTAAAGAGTTTACTGTGGAGATGCTGTCTGGGATGGGTTTACATTTCTCTGAAATGGGTTGAATAGTACCCTTCTTCAGAACAAGATCAATTAATATCTCTTCCACTCCTGGGATTCCAGGACTCCTCATCTAGAACTTGACTAGAGTCAGAGGTTGATTCCTTGTCTCTTCAAGAATAAAGGCTCGGTTTCCATTTAGTTGCCCAGAAAGTGTGGTGGGTGGGTTGTGTGAGTCAGTGAGAAATTGCAGCTATCTGTTGAGAATTTGGAATGATTAGAATGGAAGCATCCAAATTTACCAATTTAACTGAATTATTCATCCAGACTGATGAATAATTCTTTAAAGGAAGCTGGTCACAGAGTCACAAAGAGGTAGCAGTTCCCTGCTGTGGAGATTTAAATGTGCGCTTTTGAGAGCCAGGTCCCTCTCTCAAGTTGCTAGGGAATCGGTCCTCTCACTGCAGCCGCACACAAACACGCGGCCCGAATCTGCCCTCTTCCCAACCCCGACCTGGAGCATGCTGAAAACATCAAGCCTTGATGTGGTTCTTCGTCTGGAATCTCTTCTTTGCTCAGTACCTCCTCAAGTGTGACTTTCCATAAGAAATGCGAGGAAAATGTTGCCAAGGCTTCAAAGCAAGTTTCTGTGAGGATGATTCTTAATCAAAAGCACAGTGTTTCTGTGAAGAAGTGACAGGATTAGAATGAGAATAGTCTTGTTCTCGGTGGATGATGTTTGAACAAGGACAGATTTGCTGGTGCTAACTCAGAGCACAGACTGCAGTTAAAACTTTTCTTTTAGTCTCTTTATTCCCCATCATTTAAACTCAGACCCTCCTCCTCCTCTTGAAGGATCATATTCTGTGGCAAGGTAGAATCGAACTCGTGTTGGGTTCGTTGTGCTTCATATTTGTTTTTAACGGTGTTCTTGCTTTCTGAGTCACAGCCGGTTCCTATGTTAGTGTGGAATCATTAACATTGTCGTTTCGAAAGTTCTCTTTTGTCAGAAATGTGGTTGAGTTTTCCAGCACTCTGATAACTCTCACCCACATGAAGCCCAGCATCCCGAATCCCTCACTGCACACCAGGCTTCTTTTCAGGGAGCTCTGAAGGATTTGAACAGAAAGTTAATTACATGTCTTTTCTTTTCTTTCCCCAGAAAATTTACTTAAGGCCAAAGTTTGCTTCAGCTGCTAATAACTTACCAGGGTTTTGTTGGATACATAGTATAATCTCTTAGAGCCATGGTAACCAGGGTGCAAAGAAGTGGCTTAATTGAATACAGTGTGTACTGTACTGTGTCTTTGGAATGACGATTGCCATACTTCAGTGTACACTGCTCATTTCTGGAGGTCTCTGGAGTCTAAATTATGTAAAAATAAAAACATTCTCTGGCTGAGCAGCTGAGAAGCTAATTTTTCGTTGTTGTTCACCTGAGTAGGCCCATACTTGCTAAACCGGCTAAGGCTTGCACATGTGATTGCCACACTTGCACCGTGTAATTTCAGACAGCAAAACCTGTGTGCTGGTGGTATTATCCTATTTGGCTGTTTCACAGAGGTGTTGAAAAAGAGCAAAGTACAGACACAAGGGTAAACGAGGAAGGGCAGCGGTCCTCCTGCCTGAAACACCAGGCACAAGCGCGCGTTTAGGAAAGTTGCCCCCAAGTCCTGTAGCCATTGCACCGACAAGAGCTTCCTTTTCTCGCTTAGATTCTTTGCATGTGGGTCTTTTTGCAGGCTCAGTCCCCCAGAGAGAGATTCTGAGCTGTCTTTGTGCTAAATTAAACATCAGTGTTCTCCTTGGGAACCTGATCTTCCAAAGACTAGGCAACAATATCTTTCAGAGAACGCTCTCAGCTCCCTCAGGAAGAGACCAGCTCAAGAGCCTTCTTGCCTCCACTGTCGGCTTCACTGCTATGAATGTGTGTTGTATGGGAAATGTTTTGTCTAACCTGGTCTAGACGCGCTTAGAGCAAGGACTTGTACTCTTATTCTTGGTATAATGTGAGAGGACCCATGCCGTCTTAGAATATAATAAATGGAGATGATCAGAACAGCACCCAGATCATGGAAGATTTCAACCACCCACGGGAAGGACGTTTCTCTGCTCACTACCAGCCCCCTCCCCCAATTCCAAACCTACAGCAATGAAAGAGGGAGTACGTGGCAAAATAGAAGCCATCTCATTTCTAACCTTCTCTCATCTCCATCTTGCCCCTCCCCCAAGAGGGCTATTTATCTAAAAATAGACACTATTCTATCAAGGTATACAGTCTGTAAGCCCTTTGAGAGATAACGGATCAAACCCTTTACTCACACGTGAAAAAATTAAGACCCATTTAAAAGCAAACACTCCAGGTTCCAGTAGCAGTAGAGAGAGAGCTAAAAGTTTTCTGACATCTATTCCTGGTTATAAAAAGTAGTCCCATTAATAAATCTATAAAAAGAACACTGAGGGATAGTGTGGGATTTGTATTCAAGGTTTGCAATGCAAAAGACCCCGGTTCGATTCCTGGATCGGGAAGATCCTCTGAAAAAAGGATCAGATACCCACTCCAGTGTTCTTGGGTTTCCCTTGTGGCTCAGCTGGTAAAGAATCTGCCTGCAATGCAGGAGACCTGGGTTTGATCCCTGGGTTGGGAAGATCCCCTGGAGAAGGGAAAGGCTACCCACTCCAGTATTCTGGCCTGGAGAATTCCATAGGCTCTATAGTCCATGGGGTCGCAAAGAGTCAGACGCAACTGAACGACTTTCACTTCACTTTGGTTGTAGAAGGAACACAGAGTTCAGAGCTTATGATGAATTGTTTTTTAAGTGATCCCATGATTCCTTCCATGCCATATGCCCCTTTGTAATGTGACTTTAACTCTCCTTCCATTGGGAAGTGGATGCTCTTTCTTCCCTTGAGCCTTGAATAGCCTTGTGACTTGTTTTAACCAAAAGTATGTGGCAGAAAATGGCATCGTGCTACTTCTGAGGATGGGCTTTAAGAAGTCCTTCTGGATTTAAAATTTGTTAAGGGGAAGTCTTAAGTGTTCTTACCATGAATAAACAAATAAGTAAACAAAAATAGAGGACAGGAGAAAACTTTGGGAAGTGACGGATATGTTTTTGACCTTGATGGTGATGATTGTTTTCTGGGTGTTTACTTATCCCCAGCTCATTGAGTTGTATATGTTAAATAGATACAGCTCTTTATTGTCAGTCATACTTTAGTAAAATGGCAAACAAACCAACAGAAAAATAAAACAACCTGCTTGGGACACTGAGACCACCGTATCATGAAGCTGGGCTCGCCAGCTGGAGGATGAGCGTCCACATGCTGAGAACCGAGGTGCCCCAGCCTCCCACCAGCACCCACTGCCAACACAGTAGTGAGGCCATCTTAGTTCAGCCAATCCTCCAGCTCAGTGCAGCCAGGTGAGTGAATGGGCCCTGGTGGGGTCAGCAGAGGACCTGCCCAGACAGCTTAGAGGATCATGGGAAATATTGCATAATTGCTTTAAGCCACTAAGTTTTGAGGGTGGTTTGCAACTTAGTAGCAGTTGACAGAATCAGAACCAGAAAACCTTAGCCTGGAAGACAGTCTACTCTCTTAGGTGTATTACCCCAGGACTGGTTACTTAACATCTTTGAAGACTCACTTTCTCCTTTTTGTGATAATAGAAATTATCTCCAAAGGTTGTGAGGATTGTATAATGATAATAATACATAAAAGAACCCAGCATGTTGTCTGGCACATGGTAGGGCTTAACAGACATTAGTTTCCTTGCTTCGTCCTTAGTCTCTTCACCCTGTATTATAATTCAGCACCCCACCCTGCTATTTTACCATCTCACTTTCCCTTCATGGACATCAGTGCTCTCATCGGCTCCACCAGCTCAGCGCTCCTCTGCACAATTTATTTTTTCCCTTCTGGATGACGACTTGGTGCTGTCATTCCTCCTAAGTACCAAATTTCCAGTGATTCTTGTTACACTTCACAGAACACATCTGCCTTCGATTGTCTCCTCTTGAAACAGAAAAGGGTTAACCTCATAAAGACGTCACTCCCCTTGCACTCTTATGCTGCCCTTGGGAGAGTCAGGCAGCATAGCAGATATATATCGGCAATGTAATTGCCTTCGGTCTTCTGGGTCACAGAAGACTTTGCCAGTGAGTATGGCGCCTGGGGGAAAGTAAGCATATTCTGTCTTTGAAGAGCAGAGTGTCTGATGTCTACCCTTGTTGTTGTTTTTGTATTTTTTTTTTTTTTGGCAACATTATTCTGAGTGCCTCATTTTTTCCCTGTATGCATCACAATAAATGAACAAATAAATAAAGAGGGAGTGATATAGTAATACTACATTTTCCTTCTTATACTTATTAGTGATAATTAGAGGACTGGCCTGGGAATTGAATGTTGAAGGTCCCCGTGCTCCCACTGATACCAACTAGTAGCAACTTAGTCAAGTCCTTTTACATCCCTGGGCGCTAACTTTCCTTCTTGGAAAAACAATGAGGGGCACTTGGTGTCTTGGTCTGCCTCTGCGGCCCATTTTCAGCTGATACACTTTGAATAACTTCCCTGATATTTTGCTTCTGTTTTTCAACCTTCAATTTCTCCTTAAATGTATCTGCTAGGAAGAATGGAGGGGCTCCCAGGTGGCTCAGTGGTAAAGAATCTGCCTGCCAAGCATTGAGCACCAAAGAATTGATGCTTTTGAACTGTGGAGTTGGTGATGAACAGGGAAGCCTGGTGTGCTGCAGTCCATGGGGTCGCAAAGAGTCGGACACAACTGAGAAACTGAACTGCCAAGCAGGAGACGCTGCTTTGATCCCTGGGTGGGGAAGAACCCCTGGGGCAGAAATGGCAATTCACTCCAATATTTTTGCCTGGTAAATCTCATGGACAGAGGAAACTGGCAAGCTATAGTCCATAGGGCTGAAAAGAGTTGGACACAACTGAGTGACTGAGCGTGAACAGGAAGAAGGGAAAGAAGAGGCGACAAGGGTGACAATGTTTTGTTTTGGTTTTTAGAGGAAGTGTTCATGAGGAGGGTCTGAAGTAATCTTGGAAGCAAGTTTCAGCCAGCTGTGGCAGAGGGCAAGGGCACAGCCATGTTAACTGCTCAGCACTGTTCCTAGAAGTCATTAACATGTAACTCTACATTGTTCAGTAGCTAAGTCCTGTCTGACTCTTCAATGTCATGGACTCCAGCACGCCAGGCTCCTCTGTCCTCCACTTTCACCAAGTGTTTGCTCAAATTCATGTCCGTTGAATCAGTGATGCTATCTAACCATCTCATCCTCTGCTTTTGCCTCCAGTCTTTTCCAGCATCAGGGTCTTTTCCAGTGAGTTAGCTCTTCACATCAGGTGGCCAAAGTATTGGAGCTTCAACTGCAGCATCAGTCCTTCCAATGAATACTCATGTTGATTTCCTTTAGGATTGAGTGATTTGATCTCCTTGCTGTCCAAAGGACTATATCACCCTAAGAAAGTGAAAGTGAAAGTCACTCAGTCGTGTCTTGACTCTTTGCAACCTCTTGGACGATACAGTCCATGGAATTCTCAGGCCAGAATGCCAGAGTGGGTAGCCTTTCCCTTCTCCAGGGGATCTTCCCAACCCAGGGATCGAACCCAGGTCTCCCACGTTGCAGTCAGATTCTTTACCAGCTGAGCCACAAGGGAAGCTCAACAATACTGGAGTGGGTAGCCTATCTCTTCTCCAGTGGATCTTCCAACCCAGGAATCGAACTGGGGTCTCCTGCGTTGCAGGCAGATTCTTTACTAACTGAGCATTTGATGTCCTTGCTGTCCAAAGGACTCCAAAGTCTGCTATATATCACTATATATCTGACCCTATTTAATGGGATTTAGGATTCCAGTATGAGCAACACAGTTGTAGGACTAGAGTTTGATTTATTAAATTGACTTTGGGGGGAAAACACTAATTTTCTTCACCCAGATCCTCCCAACTATACCTGGAACATTTCTGTGGGTAAAGAAGTTTTCCAATCTAGTACCCCTGTGAAGTAATTACAAGAAATATAAAATGTAAACTGAAAAGAAAAATAGTCTTGTAGAGCCTTCCTTCCTCAAAAATTGAGTAATCCTTTTTCTGTATGTGTCAGTCTCTCCATCTGTCTGTCTCTCTTTCATATACACACAACAGTTGAAAAATGTGGATTAATGGATGGGATTTTATATGTCACCACTTCATTTTTAAAACATGTTTCTGCTTTAAATGGGAACTACAAAAGAGAATCACTGAGAAATTGACCTGGAGGAGGGGAATTCAATCCATTGCCTCCGTTTTTTTTTCCCCCCCGTATCACTAAAACCCTAAACAGAAAGTGTAATCATCTATTTTGCAAGGGCAGCCCTAAGCCCTTAAAATGCAGATCTGTTTAAGGATTTAATAGAACTGGAAAAAAGAAATACACAGAATCTGCTCCAAACCAAGAAAGGAAAATTTACCCAACCAAATATTCAATCTTAAGAATTTCTTTAATAGTACCCTTTTCTTCCCTATCTCTTGATTTAGTTAGAGCACAGCTCTACAAATTGAATCTTTACAACTTCTAGAATCTTGGGGGCCTGTGGATCACACCTTTGGCTCCCAGTGAGTCCAGCGCATTTTCTTTCACAAAGCAAGATGGGGCATTAGTTGTGGTTGCTGTTTATTTTGTTTTAAATGGTAGACACACTCGGCTTCTCTGTTAGAGCAGAGCCAGAAACATGGTGATATTTTTCCTGTGCATGCCTGCTAAGTCGCTTCAGTTGTGTCTGACTCTTGGCGACCCCATGGACTGTAGCCCGCCAGGCTCCTCTGTCCATGGGATTCTCCAGGCAAGAATACTGGAGTGGGTTGCCATGCCCTCCTCCAGGGGATCTTCCTGACCCGGAATTGAACCCAAATCTCTTTAATCTCCTGGATTCGCAGGTGGGTTCTTTACCATTAGCACCACCTGGGATGCTGATATTTTTCCTAGGAACTTCTAAACTCCTTAGCTTTACTTCTAAGATTTTTTTTTTAAGTTGAAAATGCTTCATATTACATTTTGCAACGTAGCTTTTCTTTTTAAAAATTCTAAGATAAAGGAAGTTGTGTTGTTTTTTTACCCGGTAGATTGGGTATTAGTTTTGCTTAGAAAATGTGCCCCAAATTCTCATTACACACACACACCCTTTGTTTACCATGGTTATTTTTCATCTATATAATATAGTATTATTAGTATGTATAGACACAAGTTGATTATATGGGTGACTTTACAGAGAAAATAGAAGTGAGGAAATGTATGGAAGAATATAGGGAAAATTCTTTTGAAAGGAGATTGCTCCAGAAGACAAGAGTATGCCAAATTGCAGAAAGTAGGAAAGAGAATATTATATCCTAGTGGTAAGTATGGAATGACAGATCTCCATTTGGTCCAAATTTCACTGCTAACAGCATGACCTTGGGACCAGTCCTCTTTTGTTTCTTAGTATCCCCGTCTGCAACACCAAAGATTTGCATTCATCAGCGCTTTGCTTGGTTGGATTATTCTTGAAATACACTTTTTGGCCTATGTACCACTGCCTTGGAGAGACCTCCCTGGCTGCTCTAACTCATGTAGACATACATGATTGATCTCTTCTCTCTTGTCTTTCCCTATCCCTTTCATAGAGGTTTCGTTGTCTCCATAATTTTTATCACTGTCTGAGTTCATGTTGATTCCTTATTTATTGTGCACCTCCTGTCTTTCTCCACGGGATATAAGCTGTATGAGACCAGGGATCTTGTCAGTCTTATTCACCCCATGTATTCCCAGCCCTGAGCAGTTCCTGGAATGTTTTGGATTCACAGTAAATATTCGTTATGTGAATGACTAGGATTAGTGACTTTTAAACTAGAAATGTCTTATGAATCCTTCAGGGATGGAAGTAGGAAAGAGATGGAGGAACATGTGATGGGCCTCCAGAGTCTCCACTTCCTGTTTAATTATGGGTATATTATATATATGTATATATATTATTTATATAATATGTATAGTATATATGTATATATACAAAGTTATGTGGGGGCTTCCCAGGTGGCTCAATGGTAAAGAATCTCCCTGCAAATCAGGAAATGTGGGTTCGATCTCTGGGTCGGGAAGATCCCCTGGAGAAGGAAATGGCAGCCCACTTCAGTATTCTTGCCTGGGAAATCCTATGGACAGAGGAGCCTAGTGGGCTACTGGCCATGGGCTCACAAAAGCGTCAGATGTGACTTAGCGACTAAACAACGTATATAATTATATATGCGACCCCATGGACTGTAGCCTACCAGGCTTCTCTGTCCATGGGATTCTCCAGGCGAGAATACTGGAGTGGGTTACCATTTCCTTCTCCAGGGGATCTTCCCAACCCAGGGATTGAACCTGGGTCTCCCGCATTGCAGGCAGACGCTTTAACCTCTAAGCCACCAGGGAAGCCCATATAATATATACACATATGTAAATAATATAGACATATGAGTAAAAACTTAGTAAGATATATATATATATATAAAGCATGTATAACATATATATAAACACTAAGGCACATGTGTATATCTATGTTATATATAATATATATAAACATTTTTATATATGTGTGTATATATATGTGCATATATATATATATATATATAAAGTCAGGCATATATTTATATGCCTTAATATGATTAAAAACATGGCTCCAGTGCCACAATTATTTGAAGGATAAAGGGACATGATGATCTAAGATTGTTCCTAGATTGTAATTTTGTAGCCCACTATCTCATGAATAGAAAATATTGATGCAAAGGAAAAGATTATGGAGTAGAAGCGACACATATTGAGTTCCTACTGTATGCTGGCTCCTGTGTCAGGCCCTTGGACCACACAGGAGAGACAGAGTTCCTGTTGGATGGAGTTTATATTTTAATGGGAAAGGGTGTAGGGACAGAGGGGAAGCAAAGGAATGATTCATTTAACTAGTAATACAACAATGCACAGCTCTTTGGTCCTTAAGTGGCTGACTGGAGATGGATCTGTGTTGATTAAAAGGAAGCAAGCACTCTGGGAGGTGGAAAGTGATGACCCTAAACGGTTACCCTCAGAGCTCGGAGATGGGCTCTTTGGCCGGTGTCTGCTCTGAGCCGGGACAGCTGCCCGCACAGGGGCCCTGCCGGTGCAGGCTGGGTGCTGCTTTGGCCAGGCTGTGCAAGATGCTGGTTCTGATGCTACTAGTGAGGGAAGCCGTGTCAGCCACCTTCTGTTCCCTGGAGCGATTGTGATCATTTTGTTGGATGTCACTGAAATTTGAGAATTAAGGAGAAATGGCTGAAAGGCTCCTTTGGAGGAAAAGAAGAATATTATGTGTCTTTAGCTATAGAAACAGAGAGGCGACCATCAAGAAGTTAGCACCGGGACCGAAAGGAGACAGAAGCACAGCAGGATGTCAGACAGCAGGCAGAAGTGGGGCCTGGCGTTTGCAACAGTCAGCGTCATGTCTCCCTACATGTAAAGTCATACAGTTCTCACAGAAACCCTGTGCTGCGAATACCGTGAATGTAGCTTTTTTATTCTAATTATGGGAAACAAAGTCAGAGCAGCTGAGGAATGCTAATAATATCTTACTTTTGAATAGCAAATCTGCAGTTTGTCACATGTGTATACACAAGCTATCTCTGTTTATCCCCTGGGGTATTATTATACCCATTTTAGAGACAGCTAAGTGGCTCCCTGGCCTGTGCTAACTCCGCTAGTGACCAGAGCCGTCTTGACCCCTGGGTTCTGCGGGGCGCCCAGCTGGCAGAGTGCAGTAGCTGGGCCTCAAATGCACCACTGAATTTGCATCTATGATGAGGACATTGAGTGTCTTGAGCTCCCAGAAGCACACCCACGCATATTTTTGAAGCAATGACTCGCCTAGAAAGAATGGCAGTCATGAATGGCATGAAGATGTCAGACACCCTGGGCACATCCAATCTAGAATAAGAGAAACTGGAAAAAGGGAGTCTTGCTTTGTTTTGTTTTTTAATTCATTAATTTCTCAGAATGCAAGTTGAAGTGAGAAAACTTTTAATTCATGAAAGCCTACACTTTATTTCTTATGAGTCTGGTGAGTCAACCCACAGGTCTGGGGAAAAAGGACTCCAAGGTTGCTATGAAGAGAAACTTGATCTTGAATCAAAGAAGCAGATTCATCTCTAAAACCAAGATTGGTCTAAATTTTTCTCCTTGCTGTTGCTTATTTTGGATGCAGATCTTAGACGGAGCTTAAAGGAGAGACCAGCAGCTTTCTGCTGAAAAGTGATTTTGAATGTACTCAGATCCAGGTTGAAGGTGTTTTCCAGGCTGATGAGTGTCTTCTCAGTACCTGGAGAAAATATAGGTGTTCATAATTGTTAGAATTTTTGTTTCAAGATGAGTGCCTAATTTTCTATGTAGTTCCACTATTACAGTAGTATCAAACCTCTTGTAAACAAGCATTTGGTAAATGTTTGTTGAACTAAACCGGTGAGCATGCCTTATTGAAGGGACCCAATCCTTTATAGTTCTGTGATTAAATGTACAGTGTACCAACTGTGAAACATTGATCTTTAAGATATTCTTTTGGTTCAATATTTTAAAATTACACTTACTAAGTGTAATATGTCAGGCACTCTTCTAAGTGTTTTTTGGAGTATTAACTCATGTTTCCTCATAATCCATGATGAAGTAGGTAGGCATGACCTTATCTCAACTGGATAGATGAGGAAGTTGAGGCATAAAATGGAGATATTGGCCAGGTCATTCAGTCATGCGTCTGGAGTCGAGGTATGAACAGGGTGAATGATGCCACTGCCCATGTATATAGTCATGGTAAATAACTACATCTGCTGCTGCTAAGTCGCTTCAGTCGTGTCCAACTCTGTGTGACCCCAGAGACGGCAGCCCACCGGGCTCCCCCATCCCTGGGATTCTCCAGGCAAGAATACTGGAGTGGGTTGCCATTTCCTTCTCCAATGCAAGAAAGTGAAAAGTGAAAGTGAAGTCGTTCAGTCATGTCCGACTCTTAGCGACCCCATGGACTGCAGCCCACCAGGCTCCTCCGTCCATTGGATTTTCCAGGCAAGTATACTGGAGTGGGGTGCCATTGCCTTCTCCGAAATGACTATATCTAGGAGAAGGTAATTATACAATGTCAGACTCCAGCTCACACATGACCCAGGCTTGAGTTTGGAAGCCACGTTCAATGAGACATTTGAAAGTCAATAATGATTAGGATCATTGTCTGAAGTGCAGATAGAATTCAGAATGAATGCCTACCGGCCACAGATTATTCTTTGAGATAGTTGTCATTTTCCCATTTTTTTTAAAGATAGAAAGTCCCTGAACATATAGGATCTGTGAGTAACAAATATGTTTCAACTTGCATGCCAGGGGAGATTGGTAGTAGTTACCCAGAGGACAGCCTAAAGGATTCTAAGGCAATATTCAAACTGGGTGGGAAAGAGGGCTATGGTGGTTCATTACTGATACCCTCAAGATTCAGAAATCCAAACCTGGAGGATCTTGAATATAGATTCCTGGTGAAATGTTGACTTTTCCCATGGAGGAATGTATCAAGAACTGATTACACTGTGAGTGGGCCCTTTATAGAAGAAATTTAGGTTCACATAAGTTCATTGGAACTTAAAAGCCTCTTGATGAAAGTGAAAAAAAGTTGGCTTAAAGCTCAATATTCAGAAAACTAAGATCATGGCATCTGGTTCCATCACTTCATGGCAAATAGATGGGGAAACAGTGGAAACAGAGTCAGACTTTATTTTGGGGGGCTCCAAAATCACTGAAGATGGTGATTGCAGCCATGAAATTAAAAGACGCTTACTCCTTAGGAGGAAACTTATGACCAACCTAAATAGCATATTGAAAAGCAGAGATATTACCTTGCCAACAAAGGTCCATCTAGTCAAGGCTATGGTTTTTCCAGTGGTCATGTATGGATGTGAGTGTTGGACTGTGAAGAAAGCTAAGCGCCGAAGAATTGATGCTTTTGAACTGTGGTGTTGGAGAAGACTCTTGAGAGTCCCTTGGACTGCAAGGAGATCCAACCAGTCCATCCTAAAGATCAGTCCTGGGTGTTCATTGGAAGGACTGATGCTGAAGCTGAAACTCCAATACTTTGTCCACCTCATGCGAAGAGTTGACTCACTGGAAAAGACTCTGATGCTGGGAGGGATTGGGGGCAGGAGGAGAAGGGGACAACAGAGGATGAGATGGCTGAATGGCATCACCGACTCGATGGACATGAGTTTGAGTGAACTCTGGAAATTGGTGATGGACAGGGAGGCCTGGCGTGCTGCAATTCATGGGGTTGCAAAGAGTCGGACACGACTGAGTGACTGAACTGACTGAAGTTCATTGGTGGTGTCTTGAAGACAAGTGAATCCCATGAAGACATTATAACATCTGCTTTCTCTTGAGAGCTCAGATAAGGTCACTGAGGCTTTCTTCAGGATTTTGTAGGTACAGTGCAAACTCAGTTGCACTTCCTCCCTGACTTGCAATAAGATTACCACCCCCCTAACCTGTTTGACATGGAAATTTGGGAGATGCCATTACTCATGGTCAATATTCTGAAGGAAATCCATTTTTGATAGAAGCAGAGACAGAAACAATGTAGAAATGGGCAAGTCATGCCCTAAGCATAAGTGAGGTCACTGGAACTTTCTTTAGGGGATCAAATCCTGCTATAATTGCTTTTAAAACATTTTCAACAAATTTGTGTTGAGCTATTGTAATCAGCCCACAGTAGGCACCAGGAATGGAGTGGCTCTGTGTCTCTTGGAAAGTATTTGCATATTATCAAGAGCCTGCTTTCACCCTGGAACAGCAGTCCCCAGTGTTTTTGGCACCAGGGACTAGTTTTGTGGAAGCCAGTTTTTCCACACATCCGAGAAGCAGGGAGAGGAGATGGTTCAGGAGGTAATGTGAGTGATGGGAAGTGATAGGAAACTGCAGATGAAGCTTTGCTTGCTTGCGCCCTGCTCACCTCCTGCTGTGCAGCCCAGTCCCTAATAGGTTGCAGCCTTGTGGACAGGGGGGGTGAGCTGGGGTTGGAGACCCCTGCCCTAGAAGATAAGGGATGTAGCGTCTTGAGTTTTGGCACTCCCTGAATTGAATGCAGAATTTTGTGTGATGACGTACACACATTTTCCATGCGAACCTGGTCCATAGCTTTGTCAGATTATCCAAAAATTCCAAGGGCCAAAGAACCTGGAGCTGAGGCTTGTGGATTTGGGAAGAAGAGTCCAGGGAAACTAGGGTAGTATGATTCTTCAGTCTGCACAGGGCAGCCAGTTCTCGGATATCTGGATGTTTCATTTCTTTTGAGTATTGTTCATTCTGGCTTCAGGAATCTGAATAACAAGCAAGGTTTCTTCATGCCTAACGTAGTTCCTTTAACTTGGACTTTTGTTATCTATTTTGTTATCTATCTAAACGTTTTCTTCTTTCCAAAAGGCAAGCAATCCTCAGGTAGTGGCTGGACTCTCCATTCTGTTTTGCTGTGTTGTTATGAGGCCCATCCTGCAATGTTTTCCTTTGTTTTTAAGTGACCGCCCACCATTTTGAGCCTTCCTTCCCTCTCACCTTGACCTTTTAACTTCAAATTTACGTCTCAGTGTCATCATGGGGAACTTTGCGATGGAAAGGGAAAAGCTGAGTTGGAGCTTCGTCTCAGGGATTTTTCATAGTAACACTGACTCTTTATTATTAGCTGTGCACTCCAGGCTGCTGGAGTTCATATTTTGGCAGTAGACCATCAAACACCCTATTTTTAAGAGCCTTTAACTTAGTTGTAAACATGTGCTGTGACTGGGAACTCGCTTTCTTTACTCATATTTACCAAAAGTGGTTTAACTGTTGAAAAGTTGTTATAGAAAAAAAAAAAAAAGCTCAGACTTTGGAACTGTTTTTCCACTCATCTAACTCAAAACTCTGTGCAATCTAAAAAAAGAAAAGTTGGCTTTTAGTTGCTTAATTTGATGGTCCAGTCATATTGGTAATTTGAGGGGAGGAAGGAATGGAACTGCTAGGTCATTTTACTTTGACATATGCCCATCAGACTTGCATGGAGGGAATAATGGTTGCTACACTTGTTTACATGGTTGACCAGAACGGCTCAAAGAAAAGCAGTCCAATGCACAGAGTAAATTGCTTATGTCCTTACAATCTTCTATATTTAGAATAAAAGCTTTCTATGGACATATTTCCTGCACACTCTTAATTCTGCAGACTGTACTGGTCCCATTAAGATAATATAAATAATACCCCAAACTCATCAGCGTGCACCTATATACATGGATCATTGATGCCTGGGGGCCTTAAAGTCTTATTGAGAAATTTGGTGAAGGAATCACAAGTATGTTTATTTCTTTTATCTCTGGGAGGAATTTCAGCAAGTATAACAAAACACATTTTAAACTTTTGAAGAGAATGTGACTTATAGCCCTAAAGCTTAGGAATTCAAATGTTCGAAAGGAAGGGTTCAACTTTGACGTCTTCCACTTGTGATTTAAGATTCTAAAAGTAACGTTAGGCAAATTCTTGTGCTCCATCATAAGAGAAATACCAGCTTTCCTTGAGGGTTGAGCCTTTCTTGAAATCTTTTGCAACAGAGGAAAGTAACTGTGCTTCCAAGGTTGGCCGCATTTACAAGGCGGAGAGAATAAACACACACGGGAGTGTGTGTGTTTCAGGGGTCATGAGCCCAGTGGGCAGCCATATGCCATGGAAGATGTCTGGCTTGGTAATCTGGCCAGTTGAGGAGGGCATCTTTTCTGTGCAGATCCTGCTGGAAGGCATCTTTCCTCAGTGCTATTCTCAGCCCTCAGGCTGCCTCTAGCTGTTGCGTCCTCCCCACAGCCCACACACGTGAGCACCTTACCCCTGCAGCACGTGGATTCCACGATGTCTGAGGACACTGGCCTCCTTGGTCCTTGTCCCATGGTGTGTCATCTCACTGCCACTCTTCCTGCTCCGACTTTTAAGTCACTTACCTGTTCTTGTGTTTTCAAAGACAAGAACCTTCTGGTCCTGGTGGACATTCCTTCCATTAAACATGCACATGACCCTCACAAGCTCTTCTTGTCTCCCTCTTCTTAAAGTGATAACAAATGGAAGACTCTCACGTATGTAAATCCAGAAATTCACAAGAGCATGTCTCCATGCCAGAAGAATGTGAACAGGGCAAGAGGAGAGGAACACAGATGGCCTCACAGTGGCCTTGTGCTGCTGCCACATCTGCTCAGGGACAGGCCACGCCGTTCTGCTAGGGTCGTCTCCAGAGTCAATGAAATGGACTTCCTTCTCTTTTCTTTTTTTTCTAATGTGGACTGTCTTAGACTCGCTCTGACAGCAAAGCATCTACCTGCAGTGCAGGAGAGCTGAGTTCCATCCCTGGGTCGGGAAGATCCCCTGGAGGAGGGCATGGCAACCCACTCCAGTATTCTTGCCTGGAGAATCCCATGGACAAAGGAGCCTGGCGGGCTACAGTCCACAGGGTTGCAAAGAGTAGGACACAACCGAGCGACCTGCACTTCACTTTGATGTGGACCATTTTTAGCCTTTGTTGAGTTTGTTACAATATTGTTTCTGTTTTATGTTTGTTTGTCTTATTTGGTTTTCTGGCCAAGCGGCACGTGGGATCTTAATTCCCTGACCAGGGATCAAACTGACACCTCTGCATTAGAAGGTGAAGTCTTAACCACTGAGCCGCCAGGAAAGTCCCTGAGCTTCTGTCTTGAGTTGCCATGAACCTGAGTATACCAGAGAGTTAGGGAATGAGCTAAAAATTGTGTTCTTTAGGCAACTGACCAGAGTTGCCTTAGGGCTGCAGTGATGCTGTAAGTGGCCCGTTTCATAATGACCTTTTCCGCTAGACTCCTGATGCATCATCAGACCTTTGATTGTACTTCATTATTAGGTCTCCATCTCTTATCTCTTATCTCCTTGAACTATCCTGGAGGGTTCTCTGTAGCTTCTGCAGCATGATCTGATGGTTTTCACTGAGTATTTTTGCGTAATCTTTTGAGCACAGTACCACTTTAGGTAATTTGCCGAATTCAGAAAAATCACAACCAATTCTCTCTCAGGGCAAGTCTTCTCTATATGAGCTGTGATATGTTCATTGAGTTTGTGGTACTTATTACAAGCTGAAAGGGATCTAATCATTTTGTTTAACGGGTTGTACTTCCTCCACTATTGAGTGTGAGTTTATAAAAACTTAAAATAGAATTAAAATTAATTTAATATCAGCAGGAAAATTTTTCCTAAAGATCAGTAAGAATATCTCTTCCCTCCCATGGGAGAAGAGGGTACTTGCCCCTGATCTGAACCTCTTTCAGAATAAACAGAACCATAAGACCACATCTGTACCCTCCTGTAGCTACAAATGTATAACATGACTGTTTAGTGAGTAGCAAAGAAAAAGTGGCCATCACGAATAAGAAGGACACGTATTTATGTTTTTAAAACTTTCGGGTGGGAGAAGAATTTGCAGAATTAAATTCTTAGAATTCTCTGTAAAAATTTTTTAGCATGGATTTTGGTTCGAAAGTTGGATTTCTTGTTAATGAATAAAAAGATGAGTTGCTTGTATCAGTTATCTATTGATGCATAACAAATTACCCCAAAACTTAGCTGCTGACGGCAGTAAACACTTCTGTCTCATGTAGTTTTAAGGGTCAGGACTTGGGGATTGCTAGTTCAAGGTGTCTGTGAGGTTGTAGTCACCTCAAGGATTGACTGAAGATGGGGAATGTACTTCTAAATTCACTCACATATTGGGATTGACAGGTAACAGAGTTATGTTTAAAATAGATAACCAACAGTGGCCTACTATACAGCACAGGGAACTCTGCTCAGTGTTATGCGGTAGCCTGGATGGGAGGGGAGTTGGGGGAGAATGGATACATGTATGTGTATGGCTGGAGAAGGCAATGGCACCCAACTCCAGTACTCTTGCCTGGAAAATCCCATGGATTGAGGAGCCTGGTAGGTTGCAGTCCATGGGGTCACTGAGAGTCAGACACGACTGAGCGACTTCACTTTCACTTTTCACTTTCATGCATTGGAGAAGGAAATGGCAACCCACTCCAGTGTTCTTGCCTGGAGAATCCCAGGGACGGTGGAGCCTGAAGGGCTGCCGTCTATGGGGTCGCACAGAGTCAGACACGACTGAAGCGACTTAGCAGCAGCAGCAGCATAGGTCTGGCTGAGTCCCTTTGCTGTCCTCCTGAAACTATTACAAGCATTGTTAATTGGCTGTACTGCAATATAAAATAAAAAGTTAAAAAAACATTCACTCACATGGCGGTTGGCAGGACCCAGTTCCCTGCTGGCTCTTGGTGTCTTGCATCCTTGACCTCTCCAGCTGCATGTGTGTTCTCAGGTCACAGCAGCTCACTTCCCGTAGACAGTGGGCCAAGAGGGAGAAAACCAGCTCGGGGATCACCATTTTTTACAACCTAATCTCAAAAGGGACACACATTTGCTTGCACCGTATTCTGCTGGCCACATGGACCCACCCTGATACAGGGTGGGAGGAGAGAGCGCGAGACAGGAGCACCAGGAGCAGGTATTGTAGGGAGCCATCTGGGAGGCTAGTTAATATATTAATGAGTAAACACTGGCCCATGAGCCAGGTTGCCATGTCCCCTGCTATGATGTTAAGGAAGATTATACTACTGACTACTGTAAAATTAGAGCTTTCATTCATTTCACTTGTGTTTATTGAGAGCCAGCTATGGGCACTTGGGATACATGAGGGAATAAAACAAAAGCCCTCACCCTCATGAGTCTTACACTCGTGTTTTATATTCTGCTTTGCATGTAGCAGATTCCATGGATATGTGGGTCCAGGTGATTACAGTAAGTACCTGGACTTCACACCATTGCTTCAGGAGGGCTTGCATTTGACCAGCTTCAACTGGAACAGGGGTAACTATTTTATCAGCCAGAATAAAGGTAGATTTCTTGAAATATGTCATAACAATATAATCTCTCTAGTGACTGCATTCTCTTATTCACTTGCTATCTTAAATGATGACTTCTTTGTCTTTGATCACTAAGTGAGGAAGTAGAGTACATTACTTAAGAATTAAGGGAAGTAGCATGCATTACATAAGAATAAAGGTTTGAGGGTCATACCCTCCCAGATTTGAGTCACACTCTTCTACTTTCTTACTGTTCTCCCTTGGGTGTGTTGCTTAACTCCTCCGAGTCTCAGTTTTGTCATCTGTAAAATGGTGCGAACAATGTCATCCTTCTTGGAGCTGTAAGCCATAAATAACTGAAAGCACTCATCTTAAGATTTGGTACATAGATATCACTCAGTTTTATCTGCCTTTTCTTCATTCTGACTGCATCTGTGTACTGCACACAGACTCATTACCAAAGGTGCTGTCAGAAATGACCCCTAGTTCAACCCACACTAAACCGTTCAAGACATTAAGAAGCATGGTTATGTTAGTTCCAGAAGTATGGCTGCTGCTAATGTGTAAGTGGGAAAAATAGGTCAATGTGGGCTTCATAATTTGTGCTGAAGCCTTCGGTTGATCATCAGGACTTCATCATTTAGAAGTGTAAAAATATTTTCAATATCCACATGCTGGTTTCCTACTGATGCTGTTTCTGATGAATATATTTTACTGATAAGTCATCTGTCAACAAAGGAACCTGGAGAAGACAGACTCATGTGCTCAGGGGTTTCCCTCTCATGTTAGTCTTGGGCCCCTGAGCTAGGAAACCCCTGATTTTTCACTGAGCAGGCAGCTGCTTCCTATCACAGAGATGCCTGCCTTCCCAAGGCTGGGAAGCCTGTGGCCTCACTCTGGGTTCCTCTCTCACTTTCCTTCCTGGAGTAATACCATTAGAGAAACTGGCAGTGAGGAGGAAGGGACCCTTGTGACTGCCAGCCCTGGAAAGAATATACAGATTGAGCAGCTAGGTATATTTTAGAGGAGGGAAAAGTGTTTGTTAGTCACTCAGTTGTGTATGATTCATTGTGACCCCATGAACTGCAACCCACCAGGGATTCTGTCCATGGGATTCTCCAGGCAAGAATACTGGAGTGGGTAGCCATTTCCTTCTCCAGGGGATCTTCCCAACCCTGGGATCAAACCTGGGTCTCTTGCATTGCAGGCAGATTCTTTACCATCTGAACCACCAGGGAAGCTTGGGAGGTGCAGTATAATTCTTAGAGATATCTGGTAATCTGCAACTCTGTGCATTTTACACGCCCCACCCCATTTCACTGGGCAAGAAATCTATACATGGGTGATACATAATCCCCTCAACCATTGAAAGACATGAACAAATGTGACCAATTTCCAGGCAGTTGTGGGCTCTGGACTCTGGATTAGTTTAAGAGGAAAGGAATTCTGAAGACACCAGGAGGGTGGAGAGGATGGGGGAGCAAGGAACAGATGCTTGAAGTCAAACAGTCTTGAGTTTGAATCCTGACTCTGATACTGTGACCTTGAGGAATGGTATTTTTTAACCTATTCAAGCCTATTCATATAGAAAGTTAAAATAATACCAACCTGCGAGAGTATGAAAATCACCTAGCAACTTGAACAATAAAAAAATTAAGCAGAAAAAGAAGATCCCAGAAAGCATTTTTCCTCCCTACGCTCTATCAGTTTTCCAAGTTAATCAATGTAGATCATCACATTGTTCTCAGGAAAAGATATTTGCAGCTTCCAGGACTTCAGTTCTCAGCACTACTGTATATAGCAGTCACTGGGGAGTGTGTTAAATTGCTGAGCTCCACCAACAGAAATTCAGAAGCTCTAAAGTGGGATCTTTCTAGAAGGGTCTTAAGCCACATTTGGAGGTACAGGCTTCGGAATAACTCTAAGTCTTGTAAAGTTTTGAAATCACCTCGGCTTAAACATGTCAGGCATTTGTGGAGATCAGATGGGAAACACATTCTTTTAGCTTTTGAACCATAGGTATTTTAGCTGTCGGTGATTCCCTGTGCCTTCTGGGTGCTTTGGAAGGCACCAAAGCAGAGATTTGTGAAGGTGCACCTTCCATTCTGTGGGAAATCTGCCAGCTTACTGTGTGACCTGGATGGAACCATTTACTACTTTCCATGGGCACCATTTAAAAATGCAAGCATGTACAGGACACCCAGGAATATCTGTGGAATGTAGGCCTGAAGCTGAACGACAAGTAAAACCAGAGGGCTTGGAAAGATAAGGAAGGCCAAGAGGCTGAGTGCTTAACCTTGAAATGTGACTGCCCACCATGGTAGGAAGGACACCTGGAGCCCCAACAGCAGAGGAATCATCTGATTCTCTGATCTCTGTCTGCTGGATCGTTTTCTCGATTCCTCCACAACATAGCTTGAATCCCCTGTCTGGTCGCCATCTTGGCCCAAGTCAGTACCTTCTCTACCCTCAGCTGCTGCAACAGCCAATGAGCCCATGTCCCTGTTGGTACACATGCAGCCACACAAGTGACCTTGCTACATGAAAGCGTACACGTCATGTGTGTGCATGCGTGCTAAGTCGCTTCAGTCATGTCCAATTCTTTGAGACCCCATGGACCATAGCCTACCAGGCTCCTCTGTCCATGGAATTTTCCAGGCAAGAATACTAGAGTGGGTTGCCATGCCCTCCTCCAGGAGATCTTCCCCACCCAGGGATCTAACCTGCACTTCTTAGATCTCCTGTATTGGCAGGCAGATTCTTTACCATCTTAGCCACCAGGGAAGCCCATACCCTCTCCTTCACAACCTGCCCCTGCTTAAAAGTCTTCAGTGGCCGCCTGTTGCATTTAAAATAAAGTCCAAACCCTTTGCCCAACCATATGAGTCCTGCACAGTCTGCTCCCTGCTGTATTTCTCAAGCCACCCTTGCCCTGGCTTACCATGCTCCAGCCACGTGTGGAACACTTATCTATCCAAGTGAGTCAAGGTCTTTCCTTCCTAGAGCCCTTTCTTGGATGATTTCTCTAACTTGTCACCTAACTGGCTCCCACTTAATTTTTAGATTCCTACTTAAATCATGGTCTTGCTAAACATCCCTTCTAAAGAGGTTTCTCTCCTGATGTTCTGTATTTTTGCCCTTTCTTTGTCTTCTATACAACAGTCATTATAATTTGCATTGTCTTTTTAAAATTTGGAGACGGAAATGGCAACCCACTCCAGTATTCTTGCCTGGAAAATCCCATGGACAGAGGAACCTGGTGGGCTACAGTCCATGGGGTCACAGAGTCAGACACAACTGAGCGACTAATACACACTTTAAAATTGACATTTTTCCTCCCCATTTTGGCCCATCATCCTCTTTAGAGGTCATTCTCTTCTTCACCAGTGTATCTGTGGTGAGTATTTGGTCACTTGTGGAATGAGCAGAGGTACTCTGACTTACTAGGGTATGAAGAAGGATTTATTAGTGGGAATAACTGCTTCTGTTTTATAAGCAGTCATCCTTCTAGAATATTCCATGGAAGGCAATGTAGGAATGTGCCACAAGTGACTCACTGACCCAAACTGAAATTCGAGGAACCAGAGATCCTCTGATTCTGTTCTTCAGAGAAGTCGCAGGCTGACACATTGCCCAAGTGAGAGCAAGGCTGGGTCCATGTGATAGAACATGCGATTATTACAGTTCACTGGTGCTTTTGGCAACTTTCTTGGCTCGGTCTGACTGTTGATCTGACCATTGGAAAGAAATGCATTCTAAAGTTAAGTTATAGAAAACTGAAGCATGTTTCGACAGGAGCAGGATCTCTACAACTTCCTTGCAGCCAGCCCCTTTGTGCCTGTGGACACTTAAGGTGAGCTGTATAGCCCAGCGCAGGGTGATAAGGAGGTTTTGGGCCAGATGTCCTCAGGGCCGTGCCAGACTGCTCCCTTTTCTGTTGGATCTTCTGGGTACCATGAAGGAGGAGAGTGTGTCATTCTGATCTGTCAGTATAGGTGAGTGAATGCTATCTGAGGACAAACCACTAGCATTGACCAATAGAACATGAAAACACTCTGATTTCAAAAGAGACAAAAATCTTTAAAGGGGCATATGAAAGAAATGTGGAAGCCGTTCTCAACATCCTGGGACTCAAGGGCTAGTTTAAATGTTAAAGTTCAAAAGAGCTAGCCTTTGAATAAATAAATGGTAGTTCTGTTTTACATAGTACATACAACGTTTATGGGAAATCTAATCCCAAGAGGTAGCAGGCTGAATGAACAGAGAAGTGTGAAATAAATGACATCAACGTAAATATATTTTACATGGCTCCCCTGGTGGCCCAGTGGTAAAGAACCCACCTGCCAATGCAGCAGACCTGGATTCGATCTCTAGTCAGGAAGACCCCCTGGAGAAGGAAATGGCAGCCCACTCCAGTATTCTTGCCTGGGAAATCCCATGAACAGAGGAGCTTGGCAGGCTACAGTCCATGAGGTCGCAAGGAATCAGACACGACTTAGCTACTGAACAACAACAACAAAATATATTTTATAGATGATCAGAATGTGTTATTTAGGGATTGTTTCGGAGTATCATTTCTAATATTTGAGGTGTACAATAAGGATAACCATATTCTCCCACAAAATATTCTTTGATACCATTTAGTCCCTTATCCTTTCAGTAAATATTTATTCAGCACTTTCTGTATACATGGAACTATACCATGACCACAGTCAGAACTTGCCAGTTGTCCCTTGGGGGCAAAACCCGTCTGGTTGAGAAGCTCTTTTTTAGCATATTCTTTAGAACTGAGGTAAATGGCCCAAGTTGCTGGTGTTAGATGAGGAACCCGATACTGTGTATCTCAGAAGCTTCCCAGTGCCTCCTGGGCACCTGGATGGAAGCTCCAGATTGATGGGTAGAAGCTACCCGCTGTCTCGAGTAGCACCAGTGCTTGGGCCTTGTACGTTGTAAGAGCACATTTCCTCCCGGCTTCTGTGTCGCCGCGTGGCAGCTCTAGACTGCTGACTCCGTTTGTCCCCTGGCCTACAGTCTGGACGGCTGCGGGCGGGTATGGAGCCCTGCCTGCCCCTGCCACTCCCGTGGCAACTTCCCCTGTGAACCGTTCGGTGCCTCGTGTTTATTCTGGGTACAAAGTAGGTCTCCATTATCTTCTAAACAGAATAATGGAACAGTGTTGTACACCAGGCAGGAATTTGGGTGGCCTCTTGGAAAAGGGAGGAAAAGGTTGAAATATTTTCCTTGTGTTTTCGGTTATCTCAGCAGAAGGAATTGAAACAAAGAGAAGGCAGCGGCAGTGCCACGGGGCAGAAGGCTCATTATACCCCTCAGATCCGGCGGGGGGCGCCAGCACGGGGAGGAGGCAGTGATTGTCTGGGAGTGGGTGAGGCCTCGTGAATAAAATCTGTGGTATGAGGAAATGGGAAACAAACTGGTCTTATTCGTATTAGGAAAGAGGGGGCTTCCAAGATGACTTGAAAATGATTCCAAACTACCAGGCAGAGTTAAAGGTGTGGACTGTGGAAAAATCCAGAAACGTTGCCCATGCCAGGGCCTACAAGCCACGCATGTCTTCCCAGAAGCTGTGTGGGCTGGCTGGTGAAGCTACCAGACTCCCTTTGCCTGTTTGTGTTGTTATCTGTAAAAATCTCAGCAGCCAGGGTTCAAACTGAGCGAGGTGCCCTGTGCAGAACTAGTCCAGGAGACCTTAGAAAGTTTCCCTTCTTGAAAGCATTCTGCTTCAGTGTACCTCAAGTTTTTCTTTTCATTTCCCACCCGAAGACCCCACTGAGGGAAGAAAACAAGCAAAAGAAACCTAGAAAAAAAAAAACACGCAAATTATTGGGTGCTCCTAACCAAACTACTCCAGGGCATGTTTTCAGGATATACAAGGCACCTGATTCAGGTGTCAGAATCACCTAGAATGCTTGATAAAATGCGGATTCTGGGGTTCTGTCTCACAGCTAGAGAATCCGAATGTGTGGCAGTGCCCAAATAGCTGCATTTTCTTTTCTTTTTCAAAAATTTAAAAAAAATTTAATTTATTTTTAACTGAAGGACAATTGCTTTCCAGTATTGTGTTGGTTTCTACCAAACATCAACATGAATCAGACGTAGGCTTACCTGTATCCCCTCCCACTTGAACGTCCCTCCCACCTTCCTCCCCATCCCATCCCTCTAGGTCGTTACCGACATTTTCAATAACATATGAGAACCTAAGTGAGGACAGGGATCTTTGTCTTTTGTTCATAAATGTCTCCCGGATACCTCGATCACGTCCTAAAATACCGAGAATATTACAGGGCACTGTAAATACTTATTGAATGAATAAATAGGATTTGTCCATTAGGTTTGCTCTTCTACTAAATAATAGCAGGAACCAGTGGCAGGAGAGAGGCATCCTTAATGGGAGGAAGACAGACTAGAAGAGAGGAAGGGGGGCATCACTGTGAAGAATGGGGCAATTTCTGGGAGGCTAGGCTTAGGTGGGGCATGAAAATGGAGACTTTGACTGGTAGTAGATCTTGGCAAATGAAGAAAGAAGCTTGAGAAAAGGGAAATGCAATGAGACAGTGCTTACGGCAATGGTTCTTTTTTTTGTTTTATTTTATTTTAATTGGAGGCTAATTACTTTACAATATTGTAGTGGTTTTTGCCATACATTGACATGAATCAGCCATGGGTGTGCATGCAATGGTTCTTAAAAACCTCAGGGAGTCTCCCAGCCCCCCAGAGGGCTTGTTAGACCTCTGATGCTCCTCCCCCCACCTTGAGTCTCTGACTTAGCAGCTCAGGGGCATGGTCTGAGGATTTGCATTTCTGACAGCTTCCCAGGTGATGCAGCTGTGGCAGTGAACTCTGAACCATTTAGTTGGACTGTTAGTCTGAGGAGTCAGATGGTTTGGGGTATGCACCCCAGCTCTACACCTTGCTACTTGTGGGACCCTGACAGTTTCCCTAACCTGTGTATCTCAGTTTCCTTCACATGTAATATGGATAATAAAGATAGTTAAACATGGCGAGGCTTACTGAATTGATGTGTGTGAAATTTTTAGCAAAGTCTAACACTTCCAAGCACCCACTATCTTAAAAATTATTATTTTATCTGGTGCCACTACATTTTTGGAGAAATAGCAAATATGGTTGTTATTCTAATGAAAGAGGTGATATGACTCATAGAGCTTTAATAATAGGAAGGACTTGATCAGATTCCAACTTAGCTATTTGTTTCTCTGTCACAATATAGTACATAACTAGCTGGAATTGATTCCTGATAAGAAAGCCATCAAAGGCTAATTTTCACAACAGGTAAACATAAATGGACTAACTAGAGATGGATGGCACTAATAGTATTTCAGCAGTGTGAATGTAGTTAATGCCACAGAGCTATACACTTAAAAATGATTAAAACAGTAGAGTTAAATGGTAAGTTAAAAGAATCTATAAAGTATATATATACATATATATGTATATGTGTGTGTGCTCAGTCGTGTCCCACTCTTTGCAACCCTATGGACTGTAGCCCACCAGGCTCCTCTGTCCATGGAATTTTCCAGGCAAGAATACTAGAGTGGGTTGCCATTTCCTACTCCAGGGGATCTTCCTGACCCAGGGATCAAACCTATGTCTCCTGCAGCTCCTGCACTGGCAGACGGATTCTTTACCATTACGCTGTGTATATGTATATAACTATATCATGTTACTGTATACTTGAAACTAACAAAACATTGTAAATCAATTATACTTCAAACAATATATATATTTTTGAAAAATTTAAAAAATTAGTGTATCAGAAAAAGTAAATAAATAAAATGGTAAATTTTATGTTGCATGCATTTTACCACAATTAAAGAAAATAAGATAGATGGCCTCAGTATTACTTTCCCCTCCATCCCTTATGATCTCCTATAGGGAAATTCATTTTACAATATATGTTAGCAACTATTGTCCAGATCAGCCTACTTAGTTTGAAGAGCAGCTAAATTTTGAAACACATATTGTACATCCTCTGGGAGTGCTCTCTAGGTATACCATTGTCAATGCAGTCTCTGATAAAACAGTTTTAAAGATGAATCCAGTGATGTTTTAAGGTCCTTAATATTGAATTGCAATCGCTTCGCATACACAAAAAGCCCACCTTTCTGGATTCTCACTGGATGATTGAAAGAGAAAATGCCCTTAAGGACTTGGCCTGAGACAGTCTATTTTTGCTTTGAACGTTCCCTTTGTAAGATGATGAACTTGGAGAAATATGGGCCATTCATGCATTCTGGTTACATAGGCCTTTATCTGGTATCTATAACCTCTTTTTTTATGCTTACATACTACCCTGGCAAGAAAAGATATCTTTGTTCTTAAAATCAAATACTACAGTAATAGGAAAAAAGAAAAAAGACCTCCTGATAAAAAGCATAAGAAGGATCTGGGAAAAATCATTTAGAAAATCAAATATAGGCAACTTTTAATTGCCCAACTCAGAGTGAAACTCAACATCACAGAGGTAGTCCCCCTATTATAAGCAAGTTAGATCCCCAAAGCTTGTAAGCACACTGTGTATAACTTGGCATACATTTTCCTGTAACACCTTCTACATGTAAGACTGTAGTTTAAACTTAAACATGGATCTTGGAAAATCAGAAAGAGGTCTTTGCTGGCCTCAGCTATGAGAATCCAATCTAGGTTGCATGGTCTCTAGCCATCTGTAGCACCAGCCGCTGCTGCCATCCCCATGGGAGGTAGGTTGCAAGTTGTACATTCATATCTCAGCAATGACTAACATTCAAGGTTGGAGCTATTTCAGAAATCAGTGTGATTTTATAAGATGCTTTGCAGGAATATCTTAGGTAATAAGGATTTCTAATGATTTCATACAGTGGAATTAACTATTTTGTGACTATCCAACTTCTCTTTCTTTCCACTCTTCAGCCTCTTCTTGTATTTTGTATATGATTCTACTGCATGCCAGGAATGTGCTTACATAATTTCTCAAACTCTGAGTCAATGTATTGTAAATAAACATAGTGAAATGTAGGAGAATGATGAAGAGCTATTCAGACTTGGATTTTACTGTGGACAAATTACCTAACCTCTTTGAGCTACAGTGTTCTTATGTATAAAATGGAATAAAAACTCATAAAATGTTATTGTGAGAATTAAATGAGATAAAACACCTAAAGTGCTAAGCCTAGAGCCTAGACATAGTTGGAACTCCATTAAGTGTTGGCCATTAGTATTATTACATGCTTTCTTGAGCTATCTATTGCCACTTTTTTGGCATATGGTTAATGCACTCATCATCATTTGCATAAATGGTGTTGTAAAAATATGTATGATAAGCATCCTGTGCATTTGCATAGCAGGTTATAGCTTATAAAGGAATATTTTCTTTCGTAGAACGACCCTGTGAAATCAGAGGAGGTGATGATCTCTCCTCTCTTTGCATAGGAGGAAACAGGCCCCAAGAGGAGACTTGGTTTGGATTGATTTAGGCAGAGTGAAGAGTCAGTCAGAGTCCAGACTCTTTGATCCAGTGCTTTCTGTGACTATGAGGAAGTGTCTTCTAATCACTGATACCATAGTATTGCCAACCTAAAACCAGGAGGAAAAAAGCTTACCTGTTTCTTGCTGTCATAATTCATTTTTTAGAAAATATATCCAAGAAGTCACGCTTTCTGAATAGGGCTTTAATATTTATTTTTTTCCATGTACTAAAAGTTTTTGATTCGTGTGCAACAATAGGGTAACTTGAAAAATGATTCCAGGGATTTCATGTTACTGGCAGTTTCAGCTCACGCTGGGGTGAAATCTGACATACTCTAGCCACCCCTAAGGTAATAATGTTGTTGAGATGGTGGAAACCCTGATGAATTCATAAGCAGAATAAATCTCCAAAAGGTTGTTTCAGTATTTTTAGCCCTTTTAAGTGACTTTGACTTTACTGATTTTTAGATTACCTCATTTGAAAAAGAAAACAAACTTTAGAGTCTTCCTTAGTAGCTCTGGCCAATGCAGGAGACACGGGTTAGATCCCAGATTCAGGAAGATCCCACATGCTGCGCCCATGTGCCACACCTACTGAACCCGCACTAGAGCCCGGGAACCACAGCTGCTGAGCCACAGGCCCCAGCTACTGAAGGCTGCATGCCCCAGAGTCTGCACTCCACAACAGGAGAAGCCACCGCAATAAGAAGCCCACACAACCACAACTAGAAAGTAGCCTTCGCCTGTCACAATTAGAGAAAAGCCTGCACAGCGAGGAAGACCCAGCACAGCCAAAAAGAAATAAATTTGTAAAATTAAAAAAAAACAACAACAACCAACAACTTTACACTTCTGACACAATGACAGTTTTGGTTGTTTTCTCTGGAGTAGTCTCCTTTGCCTATCAGTTCTCTATGTATCTATAGTAAAATTTCCTTTTTGATGTAATCACAACATAAACTTATAACTTCTTGGCTCCAAATGTGACGTTAGTTTTTAAAAGAGCAAGTAGCAAAAATTCTTCCTATCTGTCATCATGCAAATGTTGGAAATTAATAAGAGTCTCAAAAATCATCCATTTGGGAGATGTAGTATGATAATAGTCAAGGCCTTGGGCGGTAGAACCCAAGCTCTACCACTTATTAACTGAGCAAACTGAGAGAAATGATTTCATTCTAAGGCATTAATTCCCCCCTCTGTCAAATGGTGATGTAACTGAACCTGCCTAACAGGCTTACTGTGAGGACTAAGTGAGAAGGTATGCTCAGTAGTAGGTTCGATACCATCATCCCATCACCCCATCATCACCATCATGACCATCTATGATGGTCTCAGTAATCTTGGTACTGAGTTGTATGCCTCTTTCTGTACAGATGCCGTGGTTGTAGTTGAGAATGAATCATTCATAATTATGAGCAGAATAATGTGCGATAAAATTATGCAGTTACTACAGTCTTCCTACAAAACCACATCTATAGGGTTAAACTGAAGGGCAGTTTTGAGGCTTGGGCCTCTGAGTGTGAACGCATTGTCAAGCCCTTCACAGTAAAATACAATAGCATTCCAGATCTCAGTATGATGTCAGATACAATGGATTACTCATTTCAGTGGGAGTTTATTCTCTCCGAAAACCCAAAAACATTCATCCAGAAATTTCAAGACATACTGGTGAAAACATTGCCAGCTAACTCCACCAAGGACACTTGATTCTCTTTTTTTTTCTCTTTCTCTTTAGCTCTTTACTTTGCTGAACTTAAGCAGAGAGTTGTCTTTGTTCTATTTCTTTTGTTGCAGACTTTTAAATTTGGACAGGAATATGCAGAGCAGAAAGTATATAGCACATGTGTTGTTTACTGTGTGTAAATGAAGGATTCATTCATTCAACCAGTATTTGTTCAATATCCATTGTATTCAAGACACCAGTTTAGGCACTTGATTCCCAACTTCAAGGACTTTAGATTCTAATAGAGAAATAGATTAAAAGCAAGCAAACATGACAAAAAGATACTGTAATAGCAAGTAATTTTTGACCACAGAGTCCAGCTTTCTTTAAATTTAACATAGAGGGGTAGGAATTAGCTATGGAAATAATTTTGGCAAGTGCATTCCGGGATGCTAGAGCAACTCTGCCCCATACCTCTTTTTTTTTTTTTTTTTTTAAGCTCAGTGCTTTATATCTGTGATCGGTTTCTTATTGAGAAAATTTACATCATTAGATTGAGGGGTTTTGGAAATGATTAGATGATAGAAAATAAAACATAATGGAGTCTGTAGTAAGTGAAAAAGTGATGCCAGAGTTTAGGGTAATATCATAATTATTTAAATCATCACTTGAATAGACTTGGTGGGTTCGTATTCGAATACATGTAGAATCTTAAATAACACAGCAGTCACCCATATGTATCTTCAAAAGGCTTCAGTTACATTTCAGAATTCTGCTATTGTTTAGCAAATCACAGGATTTTTTTCCCTCCTGGTTTAGGATATCATTGAAATACCTAGGTATAATTACTTCCATACTTTGTCATTAGTGTTTTATAGTCTTTATTACATGGACTAACCCCCCAAATTGTAGCTGTGCTGAAATGAAATTTCCTCTGAAATTTTTATTCTAATTTTGAGGCTGAGGGGATCCCAAGTGTAATCTATAGCACTGTTTAAGGTTTGAGTCTAGAATTATAAAACCTTCCATGAGTATGTGCAGGACTTTGCTATAATTCAGACTGGAACAATCAGCATTCAAAACCACACGAAGCTGAGACTTGCCTTCCCCACCCCCCCAATAAAGTGATCTCCACCCATGAGTCACAGATCATTCATTCACTTGGGTTTGGTTTTAGTTCTGCTCCTGAACTCTCGTGGGCCATCCGTCGCCTGAAAATCTAATTAATACACAAAGAGAGATGATCATTGTAGGGTATTTGTGGGAGCCTAGACACTTCTTATGAGAAGAGATTGTCACCCCCAAGGATGTTATTTGAATCTGAAAAGAGGCGGTCGTAAAGGAAGTGGCACCGCTTTAATCTGCTATAGGAAGCTGCCACCCTGCTCTAGGCGGCCTTCCCATCTGAGCAGAATGAGCATTCCGCTGGAGAAAGCAGCTGAGGTTTGAAAACGGTTCCAATTTTGCAGTTAGAGGAATGTGTCAGAGCTGCAGCTTTAAGATGGCATTTCCCCCTCTCCGCTGTGGAGAGAGCCTGGGCTAAAGTGAATGGGGGTTTTGTATGAAGGTTGCGGGCCCGGCCAGAGCCACTTGATAATCAAGGCAGCAAAGCACATTAATCCTCCGGGAATATACTTTACATACGGCTTCTCACTTTTCTTTTAAAGTGAAAGTATATGTAAAACTTCCGTGTGCTCCTGGAGCTATCCTGCCTTTGATCTCATTTTAAGTTCGGCACTGAAGGCAACTTGATCTCTGTTGCTATCTCCTTTCATAGATGATAACGAGCACGGTTCTAGGAGGCTGGCTGCAATGATATACTTTGCTGTTAGAAAAGGGGAGCGGGAGTAGGGATGGGAGCGATTGTTTGCTGTGTTGGTGACTGTGGTGTTGCCATGGGAAAGCTCAAGACTTCAGGAGAGTTTGTGTTTTGTTGGGCGAGGTGCCAAGCTGTTGTGACTTATTACAGCCCTGTGAGTGAGCCGCACGGAACAGTATCCTGTGTAGCAATTCAAAGGGCAGGATCGCTTTAATCAGGAAAAGATAGAGCGCTGAGTATTCACATCATGCTTTATTTCAACTTGGAAATGATAAACAAAGCCAACATTTTGGTAGTCCCTGGGTTGGCTCTTTTACCTTTGGAGGAAAAACAAGTCAATTCTTTGCGCTCACCCCAACTCAAAGGCAAAAACAAAAACGCTTCTGCTTTACATAGAAAGACCCCTTGTGGAGAATGGTGTGCTCTCAAGTAACCACTCCACCCGCAAATGCTAGTTCATCTTGACTCAGCTTCAAGAAAAGCAAAACTTCACAGGCAGAGTTGATTTGGTGTGAAAAAAAAAAAAAGGTAGAAGTTTGGGAAGGTTGCTTCTCAATTCAGACTTCAGACAGGCCTTTGCCTCACTTATCTGGGAGATTCATCCATGTGTGCCGCAGGGTCCAGCTTGGAAAGTGGTCCTGCCTAGATGTTTAGTCATTGTCCAATCATGCCAAAGGCAAGGAGTTTTTGTTGTGGTTGTATGGCAAGTTGATATATAGATTCACATAAAGGAAAAAATCTGGAGCTTTGTAAATTATTTTGGCTTTTCAGGTCCCCAAATGCTGGCTGTGGCCTCCTTTCTCCAGTAGTCAACACAGCCCTCATTATTTAGGAAGATGCCAAGTCTCCATTTCATTTTGTGCTGTGTAGACATTGCCTAGAAGTTCTGTTGGTGCCAAGTCTTTTGAAGCCTTTTGATCCATTCCAGGGAACTCTTGGAAGGGGAGAGAACTTCACGATTTCCATTTTTAGCCTAAAACAGATGTCAACATGTTAACTCTTCTTCGTTTGGTGTCGGAGGCCTGGGCCTGAACGGTGATCACAAAGATACCACTGAAGTACACCATGTTTTCTCAATATATTCTCATCCAGAGACTTGTAAGAAATAATTATGTTGCAGATAAATGAAGTACCTGTCTTGTGGCATAACAGGAATAAAGATATTTTTCATGTTTTAAAATACTGGAGTAAAAGTTTCACATGATAAATTTTCAATGTTCATTTTATTTTTTTTTAAGATTTGAAAGGCTTTCATAGGTGGGTGAATAAAGAAAGTATATGATTTCTACCAGAAGATGATTTACTTCTCAGCTGTCTTTTTTTTTTTAATATGTCCATTTTCTATGAGTATTTCAGTTTATCTTTTGGAAACACTTTTCAGAGTGTTATTCTTGTGTTTGTTCCCAGATTAGCTATTTATTTCCACCCAATTTGACCTTAGAGGGACATATTTTATGGAGAAACAGATATTTTAATCTGCTTTAATTTTCAGTTACTATATTTCCAATTAACTGTTTAGAATAGTTTTTTATAATATAGGAAAAAAATTCCTTTGTGTAGAAGATGACTTAAATAGTAAGTTACAGATATCTAGGTTTTGGGGGTTAGGAAATTGATGAGATTTTTTTTTTTTCTCCCAAGTGTTTTCTGTTTAGTGCAGTTTCACATGTATTTTAATATAAAACAAATTGTCTCATAATCATCATCATTGTCATCATCTTTTAAATAGACCTTATTTTTAAGAAAAATCTTAGGTTCACAGCAGCTGTTGAAAGGAGGGTGCAGAGATTTTTCCATAAATATGCCCTCTGACCCCACACATACATAGCCACTCCCACTTCAACAACCCTCCCTCCAGAGTGGTACATATGTTACAACTGATGAACCTTCATTGACACATCATTAATACTCAAGGTCCGTAGTTTACATTAGACTTCACTTTTGGTATTGTATCTTCTATGAATTTTGACAAGTGTACAATAACATGTGTCCACCATTATAGTATCATACAGAAGAGTTTCACTGCCCTAAAAATCTGTGTACCACCTGTTCATCCCTCCCTCCCCCGACCCCTTGCAACTATTGATCTTTTTACTGTCTCCACAGTTTTACTTTTTCTGTATTGTTTTAAAATGCATTATCTTTAATCTTTAAATATTTTAAGAGTTACTTTAAAATTTGAAACCCACTTAAAATGAATAAAAGTGATTTTTTTTAAATCTCAGAACTTTATTTTTGCATTAAGAACTTGTTACAAATGGAATAATTCCTCCACCATACTTGGGAATTCCTTGACCTATATATATTTCAGAATGCCATTCTCAGTCAAGGGAATTGCAGCCTTCTGGGGCTCTGGAATTTTCAAAAAGTGATTTAAGTCAGTAGCTCCTTGAGTAAAAGCATAAATAGCATAATACATAAGAGCATAACATGGCACAGACACATTTAGCTTTTTCTTTTTCAATGAGACTTCTTCCTGGATGACCCTGACATAGCTCAATGTGATCTGGGTCTGCAGTTATCTACTCAGGTCTCCATGGCTCCTCTGCCTGGTCCAAGAAGAGTTATTTGAATACATTAATTACCTGTAGATCTATAAAAGGTTGTTAAGGAAATTAGGGCTAATGGGAAGCATGAACAACTTTTGGAAATAGATGCCACAAAATGTAAAAGGATGTTCTTCTAGTTGTCAGACAAACCTTGGTTTTACTCTCAGAAAACAGCACTGGATGGAGAGGGTAGGGGCATCTCTCTCTTCTCTTCTAAATTCACTTCAGCCCACTTCTCATTTTGTATTTTAACTCTTGCAATACTTCCAAACTGCCCTCTTATCCTTTCAACATGTCTCCCATCCTTTTGCCAGTTAACTGTCTTAAATACATCTCTAGTTGTATCAAGTCCCTGCTTTAAGTCTTTTAAATGGCACCCTTGGCCTACAGAAAAATATCTGAAATTCCTTGCTGCTGCTGCTGCTGCTGCTGAGTCGCTTCAGTCATGTCCGACTCTGTGCAACCCCATAGATGGCAGCCCACCAGGCTCCCCAGTCCCTGGGATTCTCCAGGCAAGAACACTGGAGTGGGTTGCCATTTCCATCTCCAGTGCATGAAAGTGAAATGTGAAAGTGAAGTGGCTCAGTCATGTCCGACTCTACAGACCCTGAATTTTGTGAATCCCAGCATCGGCCAAATTCTAAGTTTGTTACTTTACTGGAAACAGTTGTAGAAGTCAGCCTGACTCCTCATTCTGAGAGGTAAGAATGTGAACCCAGCCTCAACAGGACAACCTGTGTCCCCCCTCAGAATTGTAACTCTAGGGTCAAGGGGGGCTCGAAGCTGACCTGTAAGAAGTAGGACCCAAGCACCCTTCATAGATTCAAAGGACTGGAATGGGTGGATCCTGTGAGCATCAAAAGGTGGTGGATTGAGGAAGAAGCGGCACGTGTTGATGTGTATTGAGGGCCATAGTGGCTATTTACTTTCTTGTAAATTTTTCTACTCTATTTTCCTGTAATAGTAATTGTGCACTAAGTATTTGCTCATGCAGGACTCACTGACCTACGGCTGTCATTGTAATGAATGTTTGCTTTCACCTTGTCAGATGCTTGGATCAGAGGTCAGGTAGGATAGGGATGGTGTCATCTCTAGAGTCTAGAGTGAACCCAGGAGTCAAAGAACTACCCTGGTCTTGTATGGGTACCAAGGGCAGCTGCTGCCCATCTGTGTCCCTCTGGAGCTCATTTGGTATGTGTGGGAGGGGGGTGGCATCTGTTGTTACTGGACACTTACTATCTTGTCCAAAGGTCTATGACATAGTCATTACCACTAAGGAATACTCTTGGAAAGGAAATAGCTCAAAAGAGGAAAGGAAAACACGTCCCTTTATTTTCCTTTATTTAAAAATTCTTAGATGCACCATAAAGAATTATTAGGATGGCTGTCTCCACAGTTTTTTGTGTTGGTATGTACTTATAGCAGGACTCATGAAAACTGGTTCCTACTGGCTCCTTACTCTATGACCCATTTGTTAAGTATAACTTGCTATGATTCTATATTGTAGATAACTATAATTCTAGCAAGATGAGCAAAGGAAACAGCATCAATGTCAACATTTACATGGATGGTCAGTGCTGACCAGAAGTCTAGTGAAAATGAGTGGTTGAATTCATTATAAATTGGTAGAGTCCTTTTAGAAAACATTTTGGGAATATCATTCGAGAGCCACAGTAATATCTGTGCCCTCTGACTCAGTAAAGTCATTTCTGGGAATCTCTCAGAGGAAAGAATCCAAAATATGGAAAAAGTGATATGCATGAAAATAATCATTGTAAAGTTATTTATTATAATAATAAAAAAGCTTGGAAACATCCACATGTACAACAGGAACATAATTAAGTGAATTTTACCTATATGAAAATATGATTATGAAAAGCCCTGGAAAATAATAGAGATGAATTAGAACAGAAGTCTTAAGATGGTGTGTCTTTGTGTATAGTCTTTGGTTGCGAGCAACAGACATGATTCTGGCTCGTTTAATCAATGATGTAATTTGTTAGAGGGACAGGGGGTTGCTCATAGAATCCGAGAAAAGCCTGAATAACCAAACTTTGGGAAGGGCAGGATTGAAGACAGCTCTGAGGCTCCAGGCAGCAGGAACTGGAAAGTCCTGTCTCGAGGTTCCCTCCTCAGGGGAGAGTCAGCTCTACCTGGTTTCTGTCCAGCTGTCATTCTCCGCAGTCTCCAGAGAATCAGAGTCTCTTGGATATGGCTTGGCTCAAATGTCCACTTTGTGCCCAGAGGAAGGAGGCCCATGATCAACAGTCCCACCCAGATCAAATGCAGAAGGAGCGGGTGGCAACGCTAGGGAAGTAGAGGGGATCCTATTCACAGGGAAGAGTGGATATGGAGCAGGCCAAAACAACACATGTGGAGGATATGGTAAGATTTTTTTCTCTTCTCTTTGTAATCCAAACTTTCCTATATTTTTAAAATCAAGTAATTTTAATGAACAGCACATCTCTCTTAGAAAGTCAGTGTCAATAGAGACAACTCGCATTATATTGTTGCAGTAGTTAACACATACTGAAAATATTGACTGCATGAAGCAACTGAAGCATGAAAATAAATCTGTGTCTTTAACACTAAGTAGAAATATCTTAATAAATGAAAATACTTGATGGGGCTTTGATGAGGATAAATGATGTAACACATGAGAAAGTTCTTTGAACAATGACTAGCACACACACAGAAAGTATATATGAAACCCAAATAAAGAGTTCTAGGTGTGAAGAATGAGGTTGCAATAGCTTTTCAATGTTTATGTAGTAGGCAGAAAGCAACTGCCAAGTTATATATGGCAGGTGATAATGACTGTAAAATGTGTGAATTATGGTTAGATTTTCTTTGCCAGTGCTATTAATTTTTTTTTTTTTTAAGTAAAAATGTCAGCACCGAAGAACCTGGCAGTCTATAGTCCATGGGGTCGAAAGAGAGTCAGACATGACTTAGTGACTAAACAACAACAACGTCAGCACATGAGTGTATTACCTGAGTATGAATCCAAGAAGCACAGTTCATAAAGTGACTGAATAATTTCCCCAGCTTTGTGTTTCCTAGAATATCTTTGATGATGGCGTGCAAGTATGCTTAGTCACTCAGTCGTGTCCGACTCTGCGACCCCACAGACTGTAGCCTGCCAGGCTCCTCTGTCCATGGGATTTTCCAGGCAAGAATACTCCAGTGGATTGCCATTTCCTATTCCAGGGGAATCTTCCTGACCTAGGGATCCAACCCAAGTCTCTTGTGTCTCCTGCAGTGGCAGGCAGATTCTTTACCACTAGCCCCACCTGGGAAGCCCTTGATGACGGTATAACAAACAGATCTGTTAACAGATAACAAAGTGTTAGTCATTCAGTCGTGTCTGATTCTTTGCAAACCCATGGACTGTAGCCCAGCAGGCTCCTCTGTCCATGGACTTTTCCAAGCAAGAATACTGGAGTGGATTGCCATTCTTTTTCCAGGGGATCTTACTGACCCAGGGATCGAATCCAGGTCTCCTACGTTGCAGGCAGTTTCTCTACCATCTGAGTCACTGAGGCATATACTTTTAATTTACAACAGTGAAAAGATGTATCATATAAGTTAGGAATTTGTTAGCATATATAAACTCTAGAGAAAAGTTCTGAGAAATATATTTGTTCATATCAGTTAGTCTTGGATCATACACAGAGTGGCCAGATAGTCATTCTGCTTTTAATATGTGTCCATAGACTGAAATTGATTGGTTTGGCCCCATGGTCTGTAAGTTGAATGGTTCTGCCCTGGAGTTTGATTACTACCAACCTAGTCTAAAAGGAGTTACTCACAGACAGGGCCAAGACTAAAATGAGGAAATCAAGACACATAGGGCATGAAATTTAACAGTGAACTCATTCTCAAGTCCTGCATTCACCCAGTGTGAGTGTCTTCATAAATTCTACACTTCACTGTAGTCCCAGTCCTACTGACAGGAAAGCTGACATTTATACAGATTCAGAATTGCTAATTTCTAGGAAAAAGGAATCTATTTTTACCAATCAGTCAATCTCTCTGTTTAATTTTTGTGTGATAGAGTCCGAACAATACCTGAGACCCTTGGTCAGTTGGTATTAAAATCCTTTGTACCAAAGGATTCATTCAAAATCATGTGGCTAGCTAAAATAAAAAATATTGAACACTTATCAAGTGCTTACTGGGAGCCAGAAGTGGAGCTAAGCATTTTACATTTTATCCTCCACATATTCCTATTCCCGTGGTGAAGTTCTCCCACACTGAGGCATAGCCATTTAGGTTATGTGACCAGGATCCCAAAGTCACCAAGGTCCCAGAGTCAATAACAGATTCAGGACCTAACTTCAGAGTCTGACTCCAAAGTCCCCATTCTTGACCCTGCTGTTATGGCACCACCATCCTGGCCTTTTACCGGGTTATTTCTAGTCCCCCACTCCATCCTACTCACCTCCATAAGCTCTGGGGTCATGAATCCTCCCTTATGATGTCATCTGGTCCAGGGAGCCTCCCTTTCTCCCAACAGCTTATTGTCCTTTCACTGACTTCCCTTCCAGTTCTTTCCACTGTGCCTGCTGAAAACTCTTTTCCTTTGTACAAAAAACCTCTCCCCATCCTGTTTCCACGTGGCATGCCACCGCCTTTGCCTCCAGCCCTTCAGTGAAACCTGGTTCTCTCCTAAGAACCTTTCCTTCCTTCTTTTCTTCTCAGATAAAAGACGGAGAAGCTCGATGTACCTCAAGGCACTGATGTACCACGATGTCCCACTTCGTGTACGTTATGTGTCAGCATTATCTTAGTTCCACACTGCCTCTTTCAGCTTCTCCCTCCTCCTCTGAAATTCACACCATTCAGCTTTATGGCCCTTAATACGTTTTGTCATAGCTGTCTGCCACTATTCAGGTCACTTCCACGCTTTGACAGCTGCCGAGGTTTCTCTTCCTCCCAACTACTGTCATCACCCCAGCAGATTTCACATTCCTGAAGGAAATGCTTCAAACACTGCAGCTCTTAGTTTCACGACTTCTGATTTCATTAGCGTTCACCTCAGCTCCTCTGAGAATTGGATTCCCGTGGTCTCACCCTTGACTTTATCGACACCTCAGCCTGTCCTGTCAATGAAATCTCAAACTCTAATTATCACACGATCTCCCCTGCTTCCATGTCCCCAGTGTCTCATCTCCTGTTCTTCCTTGTGGAGACCTCAGCAATCTTGACTGTTCCATGGTGTCTCCCTCTCTCCACTTCCTCTTGATTCTTTTTCTTGTTTTACCCACATTGAGTCTCAAGGGTGGCAGGGGAATTAACTCTCTCACCAGCACTTTCAATTCTGTGACTTCTTTAGCACCTTTTCTCATTGTTTTGGTTTTGATTCCCCAGAAGCTGGATCATGAGGAACTGAGTGGCTTACTGGCCTCGGGAGATGATTCTGGGAAGTCCGTGTAAGGATGTGGGGAAGTGAGATGGAGAGAAGGAAGCCATAGCAGGTGTGTTAAGCAGGTTGCTGCTGGGGTAACCAGGGCTCAGCTTGACTGTGGAGCTTGGGCGAATGTGTGCAGCATGTCCCCAGCTAGTTCTCCACCAACATCCATGGGTCATGGGCTGAGGGATGCTTCCAGGGGAACTTCTTCCCTAGAACTTCCTGTCCCCTCCTTGTCTAAAGGCCAAGCCTGCTTCCACAGCTGGAGAAAGCCCCAAGGCAGAGGGTCCCAGCTGCTTGTATGTTAAGAAGTTGTCCATGTGCAGAGGAAAGGTGGATGCCAAGAATATATGGGTGGGTGTACAGGCAGCATCTTTTCTATTTATCTACTCTGCAAAACTCTCAATGTGGGATTGATCCTACAAGCTGCCTTCTGAATCCCAACTGTACTTTGTGCTATTCTGAATATCTAGTTTCTGATCTTGGCAGGACCCATAAATAACATTCTATGATCTTTTAACTCATTGCCTTGCTCTCATGTCCCTTGGGATTTCTGATTACAGTCAGATAGATTGAGTTCACATTCTGGCTCTACCACTTTGTGAATCTGGACATATAACAAACCTCTCCAAGCCACGCTTTCCTATTCTGTAAAATCAGAATATTACTGCTGACTTGATTTTTTTTTTTTTTTTTGGTTATAGATTGACACAATAATAAATATATATGGGTTTATAATAAAACATACATATATTAACATATATAACATATATTTTATATAATATAGATATAAATATATGCATATATGACCTAGCATAGTGACTGACACATAACAGGAACTCATTAGCTCTTCACCTGCTTAGTTACCTCCTCATATATAATCCCAGTGTTTGTAGCAAATGGCCTTGCCTTGTGTATCTCGCAGAGAAAGCAGACCATCAGCTCTTGACTCCACAGCTTTTCAGTGCCCTCTCAGCAGATAATACCTACCCTGTGTTCATACATTCCTTGAGTCTCAAAGAGAGGGCTCCTCTTCCTGTTCAAAGCTAACCTTTAACTCAGCCCATTTCTATTCATCCAGAACTTCATACTGTCAGTTACTAGCATTCTTCTCCCGATCCCTTAGCCTTTCCATCCTCATGCTTTTTCTGCAGAAAACTTTAAATAGTTATAATCATTTGACTCTTCTACACACTTCATTTTTACTTTACCCCAGTTGAAGCGTGTAGCATGCTATTTACTAATTGAAGCACTTAGAAGACGTCCTTATATCACATAGCTGATAATATCAGTGCTACAGAAAAGCTTGTAGCTTTCAACATGATCATACAGACATGCGGGGGAAATCCTAAAATGGTCCTGTTTCCTGGGCATAGTAGGTTTCTGGGAGATTGAGGGAAGCAATGAGAAGATGAAGATGGGGTATAGGTGAAAGGCAGGAGTTAGGGCACAGAGTAGGATTTATAGTCTATAAAAATCAAGAAAATGGAAATCTTTATAACTGTGTTTAAAAAGAAATTTTAACACATGGGTATTTCTATATTTCTCCCCTTATATAAAGCATCACTACTAAGTCGCTTCAGTAGTGTCCGACTCTGTGTGACCCCATAGATGGCAGCCCACCAGGCTCCCCCATCCCTGGGATTCTCCAGGCAAGAACACTGAAATGGGTTGCCATTTCCTTCTCCAGTGCATGAAAGTGAAAAGTGAAAGTGAAGTTGCTCAGTTGTGACCCCATGGACTGCAGCCCACCAGGCTCTTCTGTCCATGGGATTTTCCAGGCAAGAGTACTGGAGTGGGGTGCCATTGCCTTCTCCTAAAGCATCACTGGCGTACGAAAAATACTTTTATAAAGTTTTTAGACTTTAGGATTGTGAAGACAAAAACAGGTTCAGTTCAGTCGCTCAGTTGTGTCCGACTCTTTGTGACCCCATGAATTGCAGCACGCCAGGCCTCCCTGTCCATCACCAACTCCTGGAGTTCACTCAAACTCACATCCATCGAGTCAATGATGCCATCCAGCCATCTCATCCTCTGTCGTCCCCTTCTCCTCCTGCCCCCAGTCCCTCCCAGCATCAAAGTCTTTTCCAATGAGTCAACTCTTCGCATGAGGTGGCCAAAGTACTGGAGTTTCAGCTTTAGCATCATTCCTTCCAAAGAAATCCCAGGGCTGATCTCCTTCAGAATGGACTGGTTGGATGTCCTTGCAGTCCAAGGGACTCTCAAGAGTCTTCTCCAACATCACAGTTCAAAAGCATCAATTCTTCTGTGCTTGCTTTCTTCATAGTCCAACTCTCACATCCGTACATGATTACTGGAAAAACCATAGCCTTGACAAGACGGACCTTAGTCGGCAAAGTAATGTCTCTGCTTTTGAATATGCTGTCTAGGTTGGTCATAAGTTTTCTTCCAAGGAGTAAGAGTCTTTTAACTTCACGGCTGCAGTCACCATCTGAAGTGATTTTGGAGCCCCCAAAAGTAAAGTCTGACACTGTTTCCACTGTTTCCCCATCTATTTGCCATGAAGTGATGGGACCAGATGCCATGATCTTCGTTTTCTGAATGTTGAGCTTTAAGCCAGCTTTTTCACTTTCCTCTTTCACTTTCATCAAGAGGCTTTTTAGTTCCTCTTCACTTTCTGCCATAAAGGTGGTGTCATCTGCATATCTGTGGTTATTGATATTTCTCCTGGCATCTTGATTCCAGCTTGTGCTTCTTTCAGCCCAGGATTTCTTATGATGTACTGTGCATGTAAGTTAAATAAGCAGGGTGACAATATACAGCTGTGACGTACTCCTTTTCCTATTTGGAGCCAGTCTGTTGTTCGATGTCCAGTTCTAACTGTTGCTTCCTGACCTGCATATAGATTTCTCTAGAGGCAGGTCAGGTGGTCTGGTATTCCTATTTCTTTCAGAATTTTCCACAGTTTATTGTGATCCACATAGTCAAAGGCTTTGGCATAGTCAATAAAGCAGGTTAACAGACTGCAAATAAAGGCCCTGGGTGTTGCTTTCTATAGTGAGTAAACATATCCAAAAGAGAAAAAAATCTGTTTCTGTTATAGGTGTCAATTTACCATTAGTATTGTTCTGCTGTTTGGCAAACCTTTACTAAGTGCCTACTCTGTGGACTTTCTCTGATGCACTGCTGTGCTCTGTGAAAAGACAAGAGCAGAAAGAGGAAGTTCATCTTAGTCTATGCCATGCACTGAGTGAGTCACTGGTCAGTTTGAACCTGTTCTTTTGATATCCTGGATGCTACAGCCAAGGTCATATCACTGTTTCTTATTTAATGGGAATTAATGAAACATTTTCTGATAATTTGGGCTCCTGCTTTGACCAGACCTATAATTGCCATAATTTTATTGTTAATACAGACTTTGCAGTTTTATGGAAGGGAAGGTGTTCTTTCTGTTAAGAGTTGACTGGGCACCACAATAAGAATTCAATTCATGTGAGGATTCTACTGTGGACTGAGTAAACAAACGAAGCATTTGTCCTCTTTTCTTTCAGTTTTCCTGTTTGTTCAGTGGATATTATACCATTTTTTCTTTGTCATTCAAGGGTCGCTTCAAATATCTTGAATCGTTTCTTGGCCACCAACCCAAAATGTTCCTTTCCCTTTTGTCCATTAAAATGCAATACAATTAACAAGGCTCATAATTCTGTGTTCTTTAAACACTTTAGAGTTTAACAGTGAATACTCTAACATCCTAATCTCTTCTTTCTCTTACTCACATCTGTACTTCATCCTTAAACTTTTGACCAGACAGTTAGGCACTTGAGGGTAGTGCTTTGCAGCTTGCGGGCCATGACCCATTAGCTGGTCATGAAACCAAATTAGTGATTTGTAACCACAAGAAAAAGTGAAGTGGGGCAGAAATTAATGAGTTGCATTGGTAAGAGTATTACTTTCTGAAATTTTGTTCCAGTTGTGTGTGTGTATGTCCTGGGTATGATCTAAGATACATTTTTTGCTGCGGGTTACAGTCAAAATAGCTTGAAAACCACTAAGAAGTAGTACAAAGCCTACAAAGAATTTGTGTTAGAGGAGTGATCAGTAATTTACTTGAGTATTAGTATTGAAGCTACTGCTTTGCTGTTTATTCTTAACACTCTCATCAGACACCTCTTGGTACATGTATGTTCATGTGTGTGTGTGTGTACGTGAGCAGCAGAACAGTAGCAATTTGATTGAAACCACAGTGTAGTTTAATACACAGTTGGGATTTTATCAAATAACATGACTGCACATTTAATCACTATTGTGCTGCCAGGTTAAATAATAATGCAGGCTTCTGAGGGTCTTGGGATGAAACTGACTGCAGATGATGGACATTTAGTTGTCACTCTTGGGTCTTCAGCAGTGTGTTTGTGTGGATTGTCTTCTGTTTGTAAACAGAAGATGAGCTGTAGCTCGTCTCACTTGGCCATGCCGGAAGCAGTTTTGAATGCATTGGTGTGAATCTGGCCTTATGAATTAGTTTGAAAAATGCCAGTTCATTTTTATGTTTCTATATGTAGTAAAACATTTTATCCTGACCGTCTCTGTTTTTGTTGAAAGTTTATTCACCTGTGGTTTTTCTATGACTCTTTAAAACTCTCTTAAAATATCCATGTTTTCAGAAAAGTTCTATTGCAAAAGTGAATTTGTAATAGAAATTATATTTGCATATTTCAAAGTTAAAGCCAAACTAAATAAGGCTTTCATTCACCCAGTGTTACCTCAGTTTTGGTGGAGCATCTGACTAAACTTTAGCTGGACAAGATTATTTGAAACTGTATTTCTACAACTGGGAGAAATTCCTAAATATGCCTTTATATTGAGGCTGCTGTCATTGCACTGAATTCAGTCTTCTTGGCCAAAGGGAACAAAATTAACTTGTATTCAAATACCTCATTTCCTAGTAAATTCTCTTAGGTGTTAGAGACACAGAACCTTGAAATCCAACAGCTTGGGTTCCCAAATGCCACTTAGTTTTGTGGCAGAGAGCAATTTTCATAGCCTCCCTGAGCCTTATTTTTCTCATTTGTTAAATGGAGGTAATAATACCGTTTACATTATAGTGTCAATGAATCAAGGTAATGCATATAAAGGATAAAGCATGGTCCCTAGCATATTGTAAGTTTTCAGTAAATGTTATCTCTTTGTTTATTCTAGAAGAGATTCTCTTCTTACCATAATTATATGAGAATTATATGAAGTTAAGATTTTTTACTTGTAGGACATTTGATTACTGTACCTCTGAATAAACAGTGAGCTTCTTAGAAATAGTCATTTCTGCCATCTCTTTCCTTTAGAATCCTTAAAGTTTTTCCCTGTAAAAATTCATACAGAAGATGCTCATAACAAGATGCTGATCATTTAGCTACAACTGATGAAAATTTCGCAAAATGGTTGTTTCCTTTTCTTCCATCCCAAGTTAACCATGTGGTTTTGGTATTAGGGCAACCACATTTTTAGAATTAACTGATGTGTTAAAAACACACACACACACACATTAAATGTTTTCTTATAATGGGTTACCTGTGATAGAACATCCTTGTTCCAGAGGAGAGAAAATTCACATCTCAGCTCTTTGTAAAGCATTTCTGGAACTGGCATTGCTGTCAAAAGGAAAATATTTGAGCTTGGCATTTGTATGGGTTTCCTTTATGAAGTACTTATTTCTAGGGGACAGAACTGCTTTGGGGCAAGAATAATTAAGAAAGAAGATATTAGTCTTTTGAAGAACTGTTTAAAAAATGAAAGCTAAGCCAATGCTGAAAATAATACTTAAAATTCACTAGTATCCCTCCAGAGTACTTTCTAAACTTTGGGCATTCAGCATTTATTTTCTAGCTGCAACTGGATAGTCAGTGCTTGCCTGAATAGCCGAGGTTAAATAAAGGGCTAAGAAAGTATTTATCCAATCCACTTTTGTAGACTCTGGATGTATGAACCATGTAAATCATTTTATAGTTTTCTTCTCTAGTCCTCTGCTAAATGTAGAAAACCCTCAGTGTTTTCATTTTTATTTGAAACTTTGACGAGTCTGTTCAGATGTGACTGTTTCACTTTCACTTCCTCTGATTGGGCTGACACATGAGAATGGCATGCTATCAAAATGATTATTGTTCTGTATACTTTCCACGGGCTGTTAAGCTGTGTCTAATTTTTTCAGCCTGACATTTCTGAGGGTCCCTACTGCTTGAGTCTTCAAGGTTGAAGTCCTGCTCTTGTTACTATTGCTATTTCCTTTTAGTTGACAATGCTTCAAACTTTCTCTTTTTAGTGAAGCATTTGACTTATTTAGAGTTATTATCTTAATGTGCATCAAAAAAGTTGTATGATTTTACATGCTTCAGGTAACCAAAAGTGCAGACTCTATGCCCTTCCTCCCTTTCAGCGTATGGGAGATTGAGGAAAATTAGTCATTCTTTTAATGATTTCAAAGATATAACAAAGTTTTACATCTGATTACAGTGGGTTTTTTTTTTTATTTACTTGTTTTGGTTTTGAATGTATATTCTAATCTGCCTCAGGCTCACACTTAGTACTGAATAAGTGGATTAAAATGATCAAGCTCCAGATTTTCAGTATGTATAACACACCTCCTGAACTGGGCAGAAACCTTGTTTGCGGATGCTTTCACAGTAAAAATGTAGATAGATGAGACATGACAAAGGTAACGTCGTGTCCATTTTTGCTAGTGATTCTTTTTAAAGAACACATAGTTGCACATGACTTCATAGCTGTTGTTTCCAAAAAAATGTCCATATTGTAAGGTATGGATACCATTTTCAAGCAAAATCCAAGCGATATGTATTTAATTTCCATTTGAAAGGCAGTATAATATTTGAAAAAAGCAACATAAAGTAGAAAATTTACAAGTAATGATTAACTCATATATCAGATCTACTTTCAGTAACTTGAATTTACTCAGGGATTTGGGGGCTGTCTTATGTGAGACTTTGCTCGACTTTGATCCCTATTTCTTCACTTGTTTTTATATTCCAGTCCTATAAACTCACACTGTGCTGTTAAAAGAGCAGACTTATTCACAGATTTCCATGCTATCACGATAGACATATATCAACGCACTGAAAGAAATAGAGGAATAGAAAAATATTAAATTATTACTGCAAAAAATTAGAATAGTGTTTTTTAATTGAAGTTCAGTTAATTTACAATGTGTTAGCTTCAGGTATATAGCAAAATAATTCAGTTATATGTAGGTATGTGTGTGTGTGTACATATATATATTCTTTCTCAGATTCTTTTCTGTTATAGGTTATTTGTTGTTGTCGTTCAGTCAGTAAATCATGTCTGCCTCTTTGCGACCCCATGGAGTGCAGCATGCCAGGGTCCTCTGTCGTCCATTATCTCCTGGAATTCGCTCAAATTCATGTTCATTGAGTCAGTAATACTATCTAACCATCTCATTTTCTGCCACCATCTTCTCCTTTTGCCTTCAATCTTTCCCATCATCAGGGTCTTTTCCAATGAGTCAGTTCTTCGCATCAGGTGGCCAAAGTCCTAGAACTTCAGCTTCAGCATCAGTCCTTCCAATGAATATTCTGGACTGATTTCCTTTAGGATTGACTTGTTTGATCTCCTTGCATTCCAAGAGACTCTCAAGAGTTTTCTCCAACACCATGATTCAAAAGCATCAATTCTTTGTCACTCAGCCTTCTTTATGGTCCCGCGTCCGCTTCCATATATGACTACTGGAAAAACCAAAGCTTTGACTATATGGGCCTTTGTTGGCAAACTGATGTCTCTGTTTTTTAATATGCTGTCTAGGTTTCTCATAGCTTTCCTTCCAAGGAGCAAGTGTCTTTTAATTTCATGGCTGTAGTCATCATCCGTAGTGATTTTGAAATGCAAGAAAATAAAAATCTGTCCTGCTTCCACCTTTTCCTCTTCCATTTGCCATGAAGTGATGGGACCAGATGCTGTGATCTTCATTTTTTAAATGTTGAGTTTGAAGCCAGTTTTTTCACTCTCCTCTTTCACCTTCATCAAGAGGCTCTTTAGTTCCTCTTTACTTTCTGCCATTAGAGTGGTAGTATATGCATATCTGAGGTGGTTGATATTCCTCCAGGCAGTTGGTTGTTTTTTTTTTTTTCCCCCTCCAGGCAGTTTTGATTCCAGCTTGTGACTCACCCAGCCTGACATTTTATATGATGTAAGTTAGATAAGCAGGGTGATGATACACAGCCTTGTCATCCTCCTTTCCCAATTTTGAATCAGTCAGTTGTTCCATGTCCAGTTCTAACTGCTGCTTCTTGACTTGCACACAGGTTTCTCAGAAAACAAGTAAGTAATCTGGTACTCCCATCTCTTTAAGAATTTTCCACAATTAGTTGTGATTCAAAGTCAAAGCAATCAAAGCAGAAGTAGATGTTTTTCTGGAACTCCTTTGCTTTCTCTATGATCCAGTGAATGTTGGCAATTTGATCTCTGGTTCCACTGCCTTTTCTAAACACAGCTTGTACATCTTGGAAGCTCTCGGTTCACGTACTGCCAAAGCCTAGTTTGAAGGATTTTGAACCTAACCCTGCTAGCCTGTGAAATGAGCTCAATTGTATGGTAGCTGGAAAATGATGTCATTGTCCTTTTTGGGGACTGGAATGAAAACTGACCTTTTCCAGTCTTGTGACCACTGCTGAGTTTTCAAATTTGCTGATATATCGAGTGCAGCACCTTAACAGCATCATCTTTTAGGATCTGAAATAGCTCAGCTGGAGTTCCATCACCTCCATTAGCTTTGTTCAAAATCATGGCCCACTTGACTTCACACTCCCGAATGTCCAGCTCTAGGTGAGTGATTACACCACTGTGGTTATCTGGGCCATGAAGACCTTTATTATGTAATTCTTGTGTGTATTCTTGCTACCTCTTCTTGTCTTTTCTGTTTCTGTTAGGTCTTTACCATATCTGTCATTTATCATGCCCATTTTTGCATGAAATGTTCCCTTGATATCTCCAATATTCTAAAAAAGATCCCTAGTCTTTTCCATTCTATTGTTTTCCTCTATTTCTTTGCTTTGCTCATTTGGGAAGACCGTCTTATGTCTCTGTACTATTCTCTGAAACTTTGCATTCAGTTGGATGTGTCTTTCCCTTTCTCCCTTGCCTTTCGGTTCTCTTCTTTCCTCAGCTATTTGTAAAGCCTCCTCAGACACCCACTTTGCCTTCTTGCATTTCTTTTACTTTGGTTTTGGTCACTGTCTCTGGTACAGTGTTACAAACTTCTGTCCTTAGTTCTTCAGGCACTGTGTCTACGAGATCTCATCCCATGAATCTATTCATCACCTCCACTGTATAATCATAAAGGATTTGATTTAGGTCATACCTGAATGGCCTAGAAGTTTTCCCCTACTTTCCTCAATTTAATTCTAAACTTTGCAATAAGGAGCTCATGATCTGAGTTGCAGTCCTCCAAGTCTTGTTTTTGCTGATTATATAGAGCTTCTCCATCTTTGGCTACAAAGAACATATCAGTCTAATTTCAGTACTGCCATCTGGTGATGTCCATATGTAGAGACATCTCTTGAGTTGTTGGAAAAGAGTGTTTGCTATGACTAGGGAGTTCTCTTGGCAAAACTCTGTTAGCCTTTGCCCTGCTTCATTTTGTACTCCAAGGCCAAACTTACTTGATATTCTGGATATCTCTTGACTTTTTGCTTTTGCATTCCAGTCCTCTATGATGAAAAGAACATCTTTCTTTGATGTTAGTTCTGGAAGGCATTGTAGGTCTTCAGGTAACTGGTCAACTTCAGCTTCTTCAGTATCAGTGGTTGGGGCATAGACTTGGATTACTGTGATGTTGAATGGTTTGCCTTGGAAATGACCTGAGATCATCTATCATTTTTGAGATTGCACACAAGCACTGCATTTCAGACTCTTTTGTTGACTATGAGGGCTACTCCATTTCTTCTAAGAGATTCTTGCCCATAGTAGTACATATAATGGTCATCTGAATTCAATTCGCCCATTTACCCACTGATTCCTAAGCTGTTGATTTTCAATCTGGCTGTCTCCTGCTTGAATACATCCAGTTTACTTTGATTCATGTGCCTAACATTCCAGTTTCCTATGCAATATTGTCCTTTACAGCATCAGACTTTCATCACCAGAAAGCCACAACTAAGCCTCATTTCTGCTTTGGCCCAACTGCTTCATTCTTTCTAGATTCCCCAATAGCGTATTGGACACCTTCTGACCTGGGAAGCTCATCTACCAGTATCATATCTCTTTGCCTTTTCATGCTATTCATGGGCAAATGTTATACAAGATGTTGAATATAGTTCCCTATGCTAGCAGTAGATTTTTATTATTTATCTATTTTATTTATAATAGTGTGTATATGTTAATCCCAAACTCTTAACTTCTCTCCCTGTATTCTCACTATCCCCTCTGCTAATCATAAGTTTTTTTTCTATCTATGAATCTATTTCTGTTTCATAAATAAGTTCATTTAAATTTTTTATATTCCATATATAAGTGATATCATATGGTATTTGCCATTCTCTGACTTACTTCACTTCATGTGATAATCTCTAGGCTCATCCATTTTTATGCACATGGCATTATTTTGTTCTTTTTTATGGCTGATTAATATTTGTGCATATATACCACATCCTCTTTATCCACTCACCTGTTGATGGGCTCTTTTTTTTTTAATTTTATTTTTACTTTATTTTACTTTACAATATTGTATTGGTTTTGCCATACATTGACATGAATCCGCCACGGGTGTATACGAGCTCCCAATCCTGAATCCCCCTCCCACCTCCCACCCCATATCGTCTCTCTGGATCATCCCCGTGCACCAGCCCCAAGCATCCTATATTCCATGTCTTAGCTATTATAAACAGTGCTGCTGAGAACAGTGGGGTACACGTACCTTTTCAAGTTACAGTTTTCTAGTTTTTTAAGGAACTTCCATCTGTTCTTGATAGTAGCTACACCAGTTCACATTCCCACCAACAATATAGGAGGATTTCTCCTTCTCCACAGTCTGTCTAGCTTTTATGGTTTATGTACTTTTTAATGATGGTCATTCTGACTGGTGTGAGGTAATACTTCGTTGTAGTTTTTATTAACGATTCTCTAATAATTAGCTATATTGAGCATCTTTCCCAGTATATGTTGGCCTTCTATAGGTCTTCTTCAGAGAAATCTGTATTTAGATCTTCCATCCATTTTTTTGATTAGGTTTTTTTTTTTAATTAAGCTGTTTGAGCTGTTTGTATGTTCTAGAAATTAATCCCTCGTTGGTAGCATCATTTGCAAATGTTTTCTCCCAGTCTTTCGTGTATGGTTTCTTTTGCTATGCAAAACTTTTTAAGTTTAATTAAGTCCAACTTATTTATTTTTGTTTTTATTTCCAAAACTCTAGGAGACAGAGCCAAAAAAATATTGCTGTGATTCATGTCAAAGAGTGTTCTGCATATGTTTTCCTTTAGGAGTTTCATACTAACTGATCTTATATTTATGTCTTTAATCCATTTTAAGTTTATTTTTGTATATAGTGTTAAAGAATGTTCTAATTTCATTATTTTTTACATGTAGCTGTCCAGTTTTCCCAGCACCATGTACTGAAGAGATTGTCTTTTCCCATTGTATATTTTGCCTCCTTTGTTACTCATTAATTGATGAATTCCCAGGTGGTGCTAGTGGTAAAGAATCAACCTGCTCATGCAAGAGACTTGGGTTCGATCCCTGGGTCAGGAAGATCCCTTGGAGGAGAAAATGGCAACCCACTCCAGTATTCTTGCCTAGGAAATCCCAAGGACAGAGGAGCCTGGTGGGCTACAGTCCGTGGGGTTTCACAGAGTTGGAAACAACTGAGCATGCATGCAAGCAAAAAGCAAAAGCATAGGTTTATTTATGGACTTTCTATTCTGTTTGATCTGTAAGTCCATTTTCGTGCATCATACTGTTTTGATTACTGTAGCTTTGTAGTATAGTGAAGTCAGGGAGTCAGATTCCTCCAGCTGCATTCTTCTTTCTCAAGACTGTTTGGGCTATTTGGGGTCTCTTGTATTAACATACAAATTTAAAAAAATTTTCTTCTAGTTCTGTGGAAAATGTCATTGGTGATTTGATACAAATTGCATTGAATCTGTAGATTACCTTGGGTAGTATGGTCACTTTAACAATATGATTCTTCCCATCCAGGAACATGGTATATCTTTCCATCTGTTTGTGTCATCTTCAATTTCATTCAGCATCTTACAGTTTTTGAAGTAGAGGTCTTTTCCTCCTTAGGTAGGTTCATTCCTAGGTATTTTATTCTTCTTGATGTGATGGTAAATGAGATTGTTTCCTTAATTTTTCTTTCTGATATGTCATTGTTAGTGTATAGAAATGCAACAGATTTGTGTACATCAATTAATTAATCCAGCAACTTTACAGAATTCATTAATGAGCTCTAGTAGATTTCTGGTAGTCTCTTGACTTTGTATAGCATCATGTCATCTGCAAACACTGACAATTTTACTCCTTCTTTTCCAATTTGGATTCCTCTTATTTTTTTCCTGTCTGATCACTCTGGCCAGAACTTCCAAAACCATGCTGAATAAAAGTGACAAGAATGGGTATCCTTGTCTTGGACTTGATCTTAGAGGAAATGCTTTCACCATTGATTATGATGTTAGCTGTGGGTTTGTCACATATGGCATTTATTATGTTGAGATAGTTTCCCTCTATGCCCACTTTATGAAGAGTTTTTTCCATAAGTGCATGTTGAGTTTTATCAAAACCTTTATCAGTATCTATTGAGACGATCATATCATTTTATTCTTCAATTTGCTAATGGGGTATATCACATTGATTGATTTGCAAATTGAAAAGTCCTTGCATTCCTGGGATAAATGTTCATCAGTGATACTGGCCTGTAATTTTCTTTTTTAATGATATCTTTGTCTGGTTATGGTGTCAAGGTGATGATGGCCTTACAGAATAATTTGAAAGTGTTCTCTCTTCTGCAATTTTTTGAAATAGTTTCAGGAGAATAGGTATAAGAACAGTCTAGTCTTTAAGTGTTTCTGGGAATGACTAATGCATTTAAATGAATTTTGGCAACAGATATACAGGGAAATTTCTACAGAAGAGAGGCATCATGGAGTACAACAGTGGAAAGAACCCAGTCTTCAGAGTCAAATAGACCTAGATTTACAAAATGACTGTTCTATTTAATAAACATAAGCTTGGGGAAAACGAATGTACTATTTATGGTTTCAGTTTTCTCCTCTACAAAATGGGGTAATAATATCCACCTTATAGAATTGCTGTTTGGATTAAATGAGAAAAAGTGTCTCTAGCATTTAGTGCAGTGCCCAGTGCACAGTGGACATCCAATAGATGAAAATTAATTTCCTTCCCTTCACAGACTTCTCTTTTTTCTTGAAGTCTGCCTATCCCTGCTACCCAAAGTGTTATTTTTAAAGCCACTTAAAATATAGTACTAGACTTTTATGATTCTGTGATAAATTCAGGGTTTTTTTTTACATCAAACCAATTATATGCTGCCTTACTCGATAGTAAATATGCTTAGCTAGAAGAAACTGACTTAGCTGAGTTAGTTCCATCCAAGGATGACAGCAGTGGTTCTGTGCTACAAAGTAGAATGGTGCATGGCAATAACATATAGGAGGTAATTTGTTATATGCATTCACTGAATGGTGGCACTTTAGTATCCAAGTATTCCTAAAGATTCCTAATAATACTGCTTTTCCTAATATATGATATTCCTAACATATGCTGCAAAAAGATGTTCTAGTGGCACACAGAACTATGTCAGGAGAGAGCTAGACATCTCAGAGTCTATCTTCTGAGGAGGTCCTGGCCAAAGGTGATATACATCCAGGAGATGAAAATCATAATAGCAAGTGGTTATCTTTTACATTGGCAGATGTTCTTATACCTTTCAAAGTGATTGTGATTAGCAGCAATATTTTCTGAATAAAAAGGTGATATGGGCACACACACACACAAACCCTTTTATGTGCATGTACAAATATTATACATGTGCATACACAAAAGGCGAAAGTTTCCAAAAAGGTCCAAGGAGGCCTTAAGTAAAGTAATACCAATAAAAGGGAAAACAAGACTACAAAATGAAAGGGAAAAATAATGTTCTAAAAACAGTGTTTTGAGTCATGTCAACTAAGATTTCACTTATCTGGAAGTTATTTTTCTGAAATCTCAGCAATATAGAATATATCCAAGGACCAGGCAGTAAACGACACAATGCTTATGAGGAACTAATATAAATATCGTAGAATCACAGAGTGCCGGGTTTGACTGAATCAAATTCCCTCTGGTTGTCTATTTTCCATATGGTAATGTATATGTTTAAATGTTAGTTTTTCAATTCGTTGCTCGCTTTCATTCCCACACTGTGTCCACAAGTCTGTTTTCTCTGTCTGCGTCTCCATTGCTGCCCTGCAAATGGGTTTATCAGTACCATCTTTCTAGATTCAATATATATGCATTAATATATGACATTTGTTTTTCTCTTTCTGACTTACTTCACACTGTATAATAGGCTTTGTGTTCATCCACCTCATTAGAACTGACTCAAATATGTTTCTTTCTCTAACTGAGTAATATTCCATGATATATATATACAATAGAGCAAATGAAACAACTGACAAAAGATTAACCTCCAAAATATACAAGCAGCTCATGCAGCTCAATACCAGAAAAAAAACTCAATCAAAAAGTGGCCAGAAGACCTAAATGGACATTTCTCCAAAGGAGACATACAGATGGCTAATAAACACATGAAAGGATGCTCAACATTGCTCATTATTAGAGAAATGCTGTCAAAACTACAATGAGGTATCACCTCACACTGGTTGGACTGGCCATCATCAAAAAATCTACAAACAATAAGTGCTGGAGAAGGTGTGGAGAAAAGGGAACACTCTTGCATTGTTGGTGGGAATGTAAATTAATACAGTCACTGTGGATAACAGTATGTAGATTCCTTAAAAAACTAGGAATAAAACTACCATATGACCCAGCAATCCCACTACTGAGCATATACCCTGAGGAAGCCATAATTGAAAAAGACACATGTACCCCAGTGTTCACCGAGGCACTCGAGAGGTGGGATGGGGTGGGAGGTGGGAGGGAGGTCCAAGAGGGAGGGGACATATGTACACCTGTGGCTGATTCATGTTGATATATGGCAGAAACCAACACAATATTGTAAAGTAATTATCCTCCATTAAAAAGTTTTTAAATCTTAAAAAAAAGTAAATTTCACGTAGTTCTTAAAAAATTTTCTATTTTCCAAGCCTTTAATTAACCAAACATTTTTTTCAACTTTATGCCTTCAGAAATTAGATGAATTCATCTACAAAAAAAAATTTATCTGATATCATGATCTCAGCAAAAAATGACAATTGTAACAAGATGGAAGGAGTCAGAAAAATTATAAAAAGCAAAATGAAACAAAACAGAAAAGCCCAGTAGCCAGAGACTGTGGCATGTTGCATTACATGCAGAGTGTTTTGATGGCTTTGCCACTTTTCAGTACAGTGTAATAATTATTGTTAATAATAGTGGTTCTCAGTTATTTAGACAGATTGGATTATGGTCAAAATATTCTTTAAACAAGTAGGCAGTGTGTAAGACAATTTCTGAAAAATTCCCAGACTCATTTGTGAAAGTAGGAAAATTTGGCACTTCAAGGGTAAATATCAAATATCTGAAATTTTACTTACATGAAACAATATCTCTTCAGGATTTGTGAGGATTTGTAATGCATTTGTGGATTGTGGAGGTAGAATGTGATTCAGGCAACATGGAGCACATTAGAATCTTGAAATCTTGATTGCCTCATCAGTCAGCTCGGCCTCTGTGCTTCCACCAGGCTTGCCTGGCAATTGACTGCCCATGGGGATGAACGGTGCTTATTCTCAGGCTCATGGAAGAACAGAATGGAAGCACCACAGTTATTCTGGCAGCAGCACTAGCATTAGTAGTAGCAGCATCAATTACTATTTAATGAGCCACGTTCTCCCCACTGTCTTTTTCAAGCCACCAGGGTACCATTTTGTGCAGCAGAGTGGTAAATCAAACGGTACTCTACTGGGTTGAAAGAGTGACTGCATCGCTCTTAGAGTTCAACATCTTACCTGAATGTGAGAAAAGCTTTGGGGAGAATAAAGGCCATTAAGTGCCCCCAGGGTGTAAGATATTTCCCAAAGTACCAACATTTCCCCATTATTCTATGGGGCCAAATGGTTATCAGCCGTCAAGAGGAGGTGGTCCAATGGTACTTGCTGTTCATTCTCTCCGAAAAGCTAATGAAGGAATAAAATATACTACTATTAAGTTTCAGAAAAGTGAGGGAGGTTAGAGACCTTTCCCCCGATTCTAAGTATTAATATAGTTGATATTTATACTCAATCTCCCTTCAAACATTTTAAGTAGTTTTATGTAATAAAAAGGACATTAAGTAATCAAAAACAAACATTCAAAATGATCAAAGAAAGGAAATTCTGTTCCTCTGAATATGTGATGTGTGTGCCCAGTTTATTGAGAAAGTTAGACACATCAAATAAATACATGATGCCAAGTAAAAAACATGCTCTTAAAAACAAATCTAGCCACATTACCCTATCCTACCTATACTTCATATTCCATAAATTCTCTCCAAAGGACTCAGGTGAGCTAGGTTTATGAATTTCTTTTAATTTAAATAAATACCCAATGTAATATGTTTAGTGACTATAAGCATAGTCTCCTCTTAACTAAAGTCTGATGGTTTTAGGCATCCAAAGAAACCAAGAAGGTTAACATTTATGGATATATTAAAACTTTGGACTCCATATTTCAAATCTGTCAGCAACTAAAATATCATTTTATTAATTCTTCATCCACACGAGTTATATGGAATTGCACAAAATTTACGAAGTGCCTACTAAGGTTCTAGACAGTGTAGCTATCAGGCTCTGCTCCTTGACAGTAAGAGTCAATATATTCCAGGTAACTTTATAATCTGTCTAATCATATAAAAGTTCAGTTATTCCTAAACCTTAATTGACTCATGCATAAATCAAAGTAACGGTACTTAGGTGAGATTAGATTCTGCATAGAGTTAAAAGGATGAACCAGAAAGAAAAAAAAAAAAACATACAAGCTGAACACAGCTGTCTCATTCCCAGTCACAGTTTTTGAAAGCCAAATGTCAGGTAGAACTAAAGGCTTCGATATCAGTCCAAGTCATTTTCTATCCTTGCGCCATTTCATGACTAAATACTAAAACTGAACATAGGCTTCAAAGAAGGTTAGAAAATGAAGCAGGCTTTACCCGTATCATGCTGCCTTTCCTCATAACTCTAACCCTACTTAAGTGCATGCATGCCACAGCCATATAGTCGGAAAAACACAAAGTATGAAAAAACATATTAAGAATTCAACCTGCTGGCTTCACTTATTAGAAGAAAAGTTTTTTCATCTTCTAAAAAATTTTTTATTGAAGTATAGGTGACTTACAATGTTGTGTTAGTTTTAGGTGTACAGCAAAAAGAATCAGATATATATAGATATATATATCCATTCTTGTTAGATGCTTTTCCATATATGTTATTACAGAATATTGAGTAGAGTTCCCTGTGCTATACATATACAGGAGATCCTTATTAGTTTTCTATTTTATATATTGCAGTATATATACGATAATCCCAATCTCCTAATTTATCACTCCGCCCTCCCTCTGCCATGTTTCCCCTTTGGTAACCATAAATTTGCGATCTGTGAGTTTGTTTCTGTTTTATATTAAGTTCATTTGTATAATTTTTTATTAGATCCCACATGTAACTGACATTATATGATATTTGTCTTTCTCTGTCTGACTTCCTTCACTTAGGATGATAGGAAAGTTACATTTTTAACTTAAATGTGACCTTATCATTTCCAGGGTGACCTGCACTGTATAATATAAAAACGTTTAGAGTTTTGCTAAACTTTCTGAAAATCATGAAAATGCATTTAAATTAATAATGTCTGAGTATTTATATGCCACATATTTATTACCCTCAATAGCTTAATTTAAATTCACATTGGAGGCTAGCGAGCAGTCAGACTTGGTATTACGTGAAGAATCAGGGTATTACCATTTCCTGCTTAGCAGTTTGATTATCATTGTACAGGCCAGATGGAAAATGTACTTGTCTCTTTTATTCCTTGTTCTCGATGGTAGCCAATTCACATAATCTGCAGAACAGTAGATATCCAGCCTCAAGTAACAGGATCCAGCTCGTGTTAAAAGATACTGCCTGTTTGCTCTGAACTCTGAATTCTTTTTCTGCCATTAACTATTTCCATATATTAAGCAAGAATAGAATATTTCCTGTGGTTTTCAGGTGCTTTCCAAGATTTGTCATTCAGATTTATAGCACCCGATGTAAATATTTCAGTGACAGTGATAAATGTGTCAGGATACCATTCCACTTTGTCTCCGAGTTCACATGGGGCCCTTTTGGGATCCAGTGTCTCAGTTCCACAAATTTGCAAGCAAAGTGTATTTAATGATCCAGTTGATAAGCCCCTCCTTTTATGCAGTCTTTGTGAGTTAGTATGAAAATAAAGGACTAGTTTCTCCTTAGCCTTTTAGCTATTTAATCTCCTAACATGGAATTAAACAATAAAATGTATCAAAAGGAGAGTATTATGATGGTGAGAACATGAAAAGATAACATCGGTGCTTGATTCTTTCCTTACTAAGGTGACTGAGTATTTAATGACTCTACTTTGTAAATTCACTTACTGTAAAGTAATCTACTTGCATTAGATTGTCTGTGAGGACTGTTCCAGCTCCCTGTGTTTTGATTACTAAAATAAATATTATATTTAAAATTTCTACCCTCTCATAGAAATCTTTCAAACTAGAAAAAAGGACAAAAATCAAAGTTTATGTTTCTATAATTATGTGAAATCAAATTTTCTTAGTGTATTTTGCTTAGGTTGCCAGTCCTAAAACCACTGGTAAGGCCCTGCCCACTGAACATTGAACTTTGTTTTGCTTTCAAAAATGTATCCCATCCAAGGACAGAAATAGACATATGTATTCACATAATCCCCCTGCATCCTCCTGAGGGTTTTCATCAGATGAATTTCCCCCAAAGGGCCTTTTAGCTACCAACAGCTTCTCTTTAGGACATATATACTTCTGACTGTGGTCATTTGTTAAAGAGAATTTTAGCAGATGTTATTAATCAAATAAATTTAAGAGAGCTATTGCTTTCCACTTGCTCCCATGGTGTAACACACATATAATAACAGGTTGTCTGCGGTCCCCTTCACGAAACTCTCTGGTGACAATCATCTTTATTCGTGTAAGCTCAGTTTACATCTTTTCTTCTTCAGATCTGTTAAGTGCTGGCTGCTGATTTCTTTGCACAATATCTCCATCCATTCAGTTTCATCCCTGAAACATTCCATCAGACTGCCCTCTCTTGCGAATACATTCTTACCTTTTTTTTAAGCTCTAAAATATACAACTATCCATGACTGCATAATTTGGAGGCCATTTTAAGATCACTGGTCAATACCATGGCAGTGTAAGGATTTGTTTAAACTGTGTAGTTCCCCATTGGAATGGTTGAATAGGTTTCTGTCTCAGAGATTAATCAGAAAGCTTATACGAAGCAAAAGTTATTTACTATCCTTACCACTTATTTTTCTCATATATTTATTTTGACACACTAGAGAATTAGCATAGTCATTTATTCAACAAACATTAATTGATAGCTGATTTTGTAATAAGAATGATAAAAATGAATGATATTAGCCACAATTTATTGAGTGTCTGCTATATGCCAGATTCTAGGCTCTTTTTATAAATACTAAGAATAACAATTTAAGAAATTAAATCTCTTCTTCCTTTAGTGGGATTCACATTCTAAGTGAGGAGACAAGCATAAAAGCAAGTATTTGCAATATGTGCTTCAAGAGAAGAGGTGGTTTGGTATAATGATTAAGCAGAGAATTAAATGTCAGAATATCCGTTTACATGGTTTGAATCCTTGCTTAATACTAGCTTAGTAGCTGCATGACTTTGGACAAGTTCCTTAACCTCTTTCTGTGGTTCAATATCTTCATTTGTAAAAAGAAGAAAAATCAGGACCAAGAGATACAGTTGCACAGATTGTGCCCTGCACAACTCCATGAAGTCTTACGTGGCATCATTCAATAGCTAATGATGGGTGCTTCACAGGCTAGTGATGAGGGTTAACAGAGAAAATATTTTTAAAGTGCTTAAACAATGCCTAGCACCTTACAGGTTCTGTTGTTGTTTTTGTTTGGGGCTACTTGCCAGGCTCCTCTGTCCATAGGGTTTCCCAGGCAAGAATACTGAGGTCAGTTGCCATTTCCTTCTCTATATTATCAGTGTAAAATGCTGAATTAGAAAAAGTGAAGACATTCTCTCTTTCTTTTTTTTTTCTGACTGTGCCACGAGATCTTAGTCCCCGGACCAAGGATTGAACCTGGGTCCTCATCAGTGAAAGTGCTAACCTTTGAAACAATAGGGAACTCCCAAGAGATTGACTCTTCCTTAGGAACAAATATTCATGGAGATTATTCAAGAAAGTTAAGACATTGATTCAAGCTCATACCATTCTTTCATTAATTCCACTACTATGGGGATTCATATTCCTGGGGAAGGAAGCCTGCATTGCTAGCAGAGTTCTAGTCCTGCATAAGTCACACTCAAAAACTGTTTTCAAGCTGAACTAAATGCTATCACAGGTACTTTGGTACCATCAGACTGGTGTTGATTCTCAAAGCCCCAAACAACTAGTTCTATCCTAAGGACACATTCAGTGTCATTGCTCGATTCACTGCTCTATTTCCACATCTCTCCTTTGGAGAATGGCTCGTCAATTCAGTATTGAGGACTGAAAGAGAAGAAACTGAAAGAGAAGAAACCATTATTCACTTAGAAAGATGAAACCTTTGAAAAAAAAAAGTCAGAACAAGAACAGGAGGAAAAATGGGGTAGAGATGGTGACGTTTGATACGGAACGTGTGGAGTTAGGAGTATTAGCAGGTGAAATAGCAGATGGAAATGTTTATTGGATAGTTGAACCATGGGTCCAGGCCTCTGGAGAGGACTTAGGTCCAAGGACAGTGATTGAAAACCTACATGCATGTCTCTGAAGATGAAATTTGTAGAGGCGGAACATCTTACCAAGTAGATAAACTGCAAGTTTATTATTAAATTAGGAATTGCCTACATTCCAAGGCTCTGCGTGGAGAAGTGATTTTTTTTTTTTTGACTAGTAGGCAAGGGAGAAAGGAGTGCTAAGAACAAAAGCGATATTCTATAGAATCAAATGCTGCAGAAGTATGTAAGAGGATGAGGATGGAAAGAAAAGTGTAACAATCAAAAGGTTATACATGAACATCTAGAGAACAGAGGGACATGTATTTGCAGTGAAGTTTGGAGAATGGAAGTTATAGATGGGGCAGTAGAGATTGTGGACATAGCATTTGTGAAAAATTCTTTCAAAAATTAATGGCGTAAAAAAGAAGTAGTTCCTAGGAAAAGAGAGATCAGAATAGCATTATTTTTAGGTGAGCACAATGAATACATTTAGCTGTTCTTGCTGTTGTTCAGTCGCTCAGTCATATCCAACTCTTTGTGACCCCATGAACTACAGCACACCAGTTCAGTTCAGTTCAGTCGCTCAGTCGTGTCCGACTCTTTGCGACCCCATGAATCACAGCACGCCCTGTTTTTCACCATCTCCCAGAGCTTTTCTCAAACTCATGTCCATTGAGTTGGTGATGCCATCCAGCCATCCCATCCTCTGTCGTCCCTTTCTCCTGCCTTCAATCTTTCCCATCATCAAAGTCTTTTCTAATGAGTCGGGTCTTCGCATCAGGTGGCCAAAGTACGTAAGTAAGTGAAGAAGAGATTGAAATGTAAAAGAAAGCAAGGATAAATTGCTAGTGCGTAATAGCTCCATTGAGAATGATTGGCAACTTGTGAAAACAGCTGGGCTTTGAAGTGTAGAGGAAGGCTGTTGGTTGGTCCAGGAGGTTCATGAGTCATCATGTACCTCTTCTAGCTTCTTAAATGCTGGCTTCAATCACATTTCTCACCTTCCAGCTGGAGACTCAAACTTCGTTCTTTGAGGGCTATGGGATTGTTTCATTCGTGTCAATTTTCATTTGCAGAGAAGATTATAGCACATTTCATTTTTATTGATAAAAGGGCATCTTGATATTCTCTTTCCATTAACTCTGTAAGTAGACATCAAAGAAAGTAGTACTAGCCTCACACATCTTCCCCAAAAAAGCACTTTAAAATGGAGTTGCCCTTGCTTAATTTCTGGTTAAAAAAAAAAATGGATGTGACATTAAAATAGATAAAGAGGCTGCAATTATAATTTTGGTGTTAGACGTTAAGGCCACAGAGAGTATAAAGTTTAATAATTCTGCAGGGAATGAAGAAGAAACCCTACACCTTGACAGTTACCATCTCTTTAGTTTATGGCTTGTTTAGGTTTCAGTTTTATAAGTGATCAAAAGTTAAAATTTGTGGATTACACAATCTTTTGTTTGCCCTTGTTGATGGATTGGTTCCTGCTTTCCTGAGTTTTTAGTGGAAACAATTATATCATATAAGAAACTATCTCACTTGTTTCTATTCCCTGGCATCATATATGGAAAAATACAGCAGTTGGTTGAATTGTCTGCTAGAAACTGGCCTTTAAAGGAGAATATAAGAGGAAGAAATTTTGCAAGTGTATACTTTAAGGTTGAATTGAAAAGGGGAGGGGGGATTTAGGGGGGATGATGGAGTTCACATTCCAGTTTTTGAAGGTAATTTACTAATTCATGAAGGAAGTTACCTCTGAAATGTAGTATAAAATTTTAAAAATTTATTTAGATTTGAATGATTAAAATTCAACATGATTACTGTTGTAGAAGATGATATCTGACCTTAGTTATATTGTCTAAGCAGGATTTTCTGCTTTATTTGAACCAAGAAATCTTACTATTTCCTCTCCAATTGAATATTTCCAGCAAAAAGTATATCTTCTGACATTAAGAAGGAAAGACTGCTTTAAACAGAATGAGCTTTAAAAAAATTTTTTTTTAATCAGGAAAATTGCCACAAGCTTCTGTTCCAGTTTTGAACACCTGACCTGGCCTGGCCTGCTGTATGAGGGTGGACATCAGTATACCTTGTCTTAGGCAGTAGATGTGTCCTTGAAAAGTTGCGTTGGAAACCAATTTTGCGATTAAAAAATAATCGCAGTGCCTCCCGCCATCCTGTGAGCCCAGGTGGGAGGGACCCCTAGGTGGAATGCACGGGGGCAGGGGCTGTCCTAGTGAGGCTCTGGGGTTCCTGTGTGAGAGCCCCAGGGCTGCTGGCTCCTCCTCCCTGGCCATAGCCATGCGACCCCCAGGGAGTATGCGCCCTTGGCAGCAACACTAGCAGCCTCTTAGGCAAGTACTCCGTGTCCCATCCCCATCCTCCCCAGCCGTGGCTGTCCTCCCCGGGAGTTACCCTCACGTGGCTGCTTGTAGGAGTGCTAGGCCTGTGCTAAGTCGCTTCAGTGATGTCCAACTCTGTGTGACCCCTATGGATGGTAGCCCACCAGGCTCCTCTGTCCATGGCATTCTCCAGGCAAGCATACTAGAATGGGTTGCCATACTCTCTTCCAGGGGATCTTCCTGACCCAGGGACCAAACCTGCATCTCTTAGGTCTCTTGCATCAGCGAGTGGGTTCTTTACTGCTAGCGCCACTTGTGGCTCCCCCCATAGTCGGTTAGATTGTTCAATATTTTTAATATTACTCCCAGTGACAACCATGTTGAATGTTCAGTTTTGTGGTCGATTTAAAAACAAAACTTGTAAGCATGTGATTTGAAAAGCTGCAAAGAGTAAGTACACTAATTTCCCTTTTAATATCACTGCTTCTTAAATAATGTTCCCATGTGCTACGTTAGAAACTACCATTGCAAACTGCAGTTCCTTCATCTGAGAGTTAAACTGATGTCCTGTGTTCCAATAGAACATCTGGTTAGGTGCTGGGGATACAGAAGTGAAGATATGGTACCTACCCTGGGAGCTCACAGTTGAGAGGAAGAGATGTATGTGCTGTATGAAAAGGGTATAGTCTGCAAAATGGTATTATGAAGGTAAATTAAACTGAGTTAAAAATTAGATCATACCAGGGGAAAGGACTTCTAGCCACCACTCATCATTATGACTCAATATAAATTTGCAGTTCACGTTGCAAATAGGGCATGGTGTGGTTGTCTTTAAGTAATGGAAATAGCTTAGTGTGAGGCAAGTGAAGCCTTTGTTATAAGGTGGGTTCAAGCCCCAACCCACTTGACTATTTGTCAGGCTAATTGCTGATGTACTAAGATCCCTTTCAGTTACCAATTTCCATGATTCTATGAAATCATCTCTGACCTCCTAGGAAGGAAATTTTTAAAAAATAGAGGATATAAAATAGAACAAACCAACCAGAAGAGTAAACATCTAAAGAAAAGAAATGAGTCTGGGCATTGTGCTGGAAAAAGAAAGGGTTCAATAACAGTTTCAAAATCTGTAGCTTTTCACTTGCCAGAAAACACATTTCTAGAAGGTGACACAGAGAAATTACTGCAGTTCATTGCCTTCCTTTAAAGTTTTTTTTAATTAAATCATTTTAGACTATTTTCCCTTTCTGTGAGAAATATAAGACCAGAGGGGCATGAATACTAATTTTTCTGTTTTCTTTTTATGCCACGTACCAACTTCACAGTGTCTGCTTTCCAAAATTAGTTTGAAAGCCCACGACCTGTCTCTGAACTGGGCAAAACAGCACAACAGTTGACACCTGGAATGAAAGAATGATTGTATGTGAGTCTGTTAATGGCTGTGTAGAGCTCTATCTCTATATGAACCTATTTATAAACACATTTTCTACATGACAGATGCATTTAGAGTAGAACGATCCCAGCGTAAAACGGCATGAATAAAGTATTATTTCCGATAATGCCCTCACTCAAATAAGAGAAATGAGCTCTTGTAGTTACCATTTCCTCTATAACTTTTTTTGAGACACAGAAAAATCCCTTTATAAAGTGCTTAGTTCCCCTAAGGACACAGACACGCCGTGGGTTACGATACCTCCTCATCTGTGTAGGGGTATACAGCCGCTCTTATATCAGCCCCACAATAGTGCCTGCTGCCAGTTCCAGGTTGTTCAAACCTGTGGGTCAGCAAAGACACAGGTGAGCCATAGGTATGGTGCACTCATAAAAGGAAAAAGTGCTTTCATGAAAAGCACGTTAGGGGACTGGAGGAAGTCCAGGTGACTAAGGACCAGTGAGAACTAGATTCAATACCCTAGTTCTTGGCTAAGCCCTGAGAAGTTGGTCAGGGGTCTTCCTCTTTCTCCTCTCCTTGTGATCTTCCCTTAATTTTGTACAGAACTCTGTAGTTTGCAGAGGACTTCGATATACAGCATCTCCTTTGCTTCTTCTGTGTACTGAGTGTAGGAATGAAGAAAAGGTCATCATTAAGGATAGATGGTGAGTTTATGCCCTGAGCACTGCAAAGTCCACCCCTGCAATGGGGAGACTTTCTTGATATTGCCTCTCTCCCTATAATGAAAATATAATCTATAATCAACTTGATAGTAGAGTCACTCACTTTCTGCTCCCTCCTGGGTGATGGTGGATAAGTCAAGGGTTTTAAAACCTTGATCCTGTGCCCAAGCCCATACACAAGTCAGCTGTGTGATTGCCATGTCTACTTGGATGACACCTGGTGGTCATGCCCACTTCAGTGTCCTAAACTCACGTTTGTTCTTTCTCCCATATTCTTTATGATAGTCAATGATGGTCTTTCATCCCCGACAGAACCCTAGGGGCTCAGACAGTAAAGAATCTCCCTGCAGAAATATGAGGGTTCTTGTAAATTCCACCCTCTCACTCACCTTTCAGTTTCTATAAATGACCCAGTTCCTCTGTTTTCTGCTGCTTTACTCTCTCACCCCATCCTCTCTTCTCGATTATCCCCACTGCCACAATGTTAGCTGCTCCTGATCTCACATTTACTCACTTTTACTGCAACAAAAATATCCCATGCAGTTACCCTGCTTTCAGGCTAATCCCTTCCAATATGAAGCTGCCAGGGTGGGTTTCTTAAGATGTTTATCATTAATTCAAAATCATCAGCAAAGTGCACAAAAACCTCTGTAATTTGATGTTGCTGAACGAAATTGCCGGCAGCCCTAGAAACACAGGAGCTATATTGGAAGGACTGATGCTGAAGCTCCAATACTTTGGCACCTAATGTGAAGAGCCAACTCATTGGAAAAGACTCTGATGCTGGGGAAGATTGAGGGCAGGAGGAGAAGGGGGCGACAGAGGATGAGATGGTTGGATGGCATCACCGACTCAGTGGACATGAGTTTGAGCAAACTCCAGGACATGGTAAAGGACAGGGAAGCCTGGCGTGCTGTGGTCCACAGGGTCACACAGAGTCAGACATGACTAAGTGACTGAACAAAAAAAGAAACACAAAACTCCCTTGATGTCGCCGTGCTGTTCCCCCAACCTGGAATGCTCTTGCAGCCTGTTTAGAAAACTCCTGTTGACGCTTCAGTGCTCAGGGATCATGGGTCATCTTATTAGGAAACATTCACCACCTCCCCAGCTCGCCAGCCTGAGTAGCTCCTCTTTCACCCTCTCCTAGTACTCAATCCACCGTATGGTTTTACGTATCCCATAGTATCCCATGCACTTCACACATTGAACTCTGTTTTGCTGAGCTGTCCACCTCACTTCACTGTGAGCTCCTCAAGGCAGAGACTGGTTCTGAGGGGCTTATTAGCACAATGACCAGCAACAGATGAAGCATTTGGTAAATATTGAACAGAATCTGTTTACTTTTTCCAGAGCACAAAGCATGCATGAGAGATTAATTTACTCCACGTGGGAAGTTGTTGCCCGGACTTACCAAAAGATCAGGTCTATATAAAGTGGTGTTACTTTTTTTCCCCCTTTTCTTTAGTAAAACATTAAAAAGAAAAGCACAGTTTAAAAGCTGGGACCTATGGAACTTATTTCTGATGTGAAAAATTACAGATGCGTATTCCCACAGCACCTAAACTATTCCCTAGGGCCGTGCTTCTCAAAGTGTGGTCCCCAGAAGAGCAGCAGCAACATCACCTGGGAACTTGTTACATGTGCAGATTACTGGACCCCATCCCAGACTCTCTGAACTGGAGACCCTGGGGATGGAGTCTGTGCGTTCTCAGTCGCTTCAGTTGTGTCCAACTCTTTGCAACCCCATGGACTGTAGCCCACCAGGCTCCTCTGTCCATGGGATTCTCCAGGCAAGACTACTGGAGTAGGTTGCCATGCCCTCCTCCAAGGGATCTTCATGACTCAGGAATTGAACCCACATCTCTTATGTCTCCTGCATTGGCAGGTTGGCTCTTTACCACTAGTGTTTAGCCCTCTGTTTTAACAAATCCTTCTGGTGACCCTAGTGGTTACCCCAGGTTGACAACTACTTCTTGAGGTTAAAAAAAAAATCTACCAAAGGATATTAGCATTTATAGAGCACCCGTTATGTGCCAACCCATATTAACTTTGTTATTAACTTTTTCATGATGCCAGATTAGCACTTAAAGATTTAAATCTGCTAAGATACCTTTTATCCTGTTTATTCTGTATCTAAAAGTATTTTAGATACAGCTGTCTTGAGTTTGCAATAGTTGCTGGTCAGGTAAAAATGGTGCATCCTCCACAAAGCAATTTTTCCACTGCTCTCCAGGAGTGATTCTTCACTTTTTTACACTGGCTTGTGGCACTGAAGTGGCACTCCAAATATATTGGCTTGAATCATAGATACCTACACAGCTTGCTTATCTCAAACTGTGAGCTTTTACAAAGTATAGACCCTGTTTTGTGTCTCTACCCTGCACTCTGCTTTAGATAGTACTTTCCACATATGGGGCTTCCCTGCTAGCTCAGCTGGTAAAGAATCCACCTGCAATGCAGGAGACCCTGGTTCAATTCCTGAGTTGGGAGGATCCGCTGGAGAGGGGATAGGCTACCCACTCCAGTATTCTGGCCTAGAGAATTCCATGGGTTATATAGTGGGATCACAAAGAATTGGACACGACTGAGCGACTTTCACTTCGCTTCCACATATGAGCTAAGCACTAGATAAACATCAGTCGGATGAGTGACCGACTCGTACACCATTTATCACAGTACTGTCCAGAGTTAGGTTTGTACTGTTTAGTTTGTTGCACTGCACAGTACAGGGATTGAACGCTTTCTTTTTTTTCATCTAAGAAGCTGTATCATCTGTTTATATGGAAGAGAAGGGGAGAAATAATTATGGAAATGGAAAAATAATCATATTTTCCCCTCTTCTTTTTTTTTTTTTGGGTAGCTGTTTCTCAAGCCGCATCTGCCTGATTGGTGTTTTAAAGGCATAGACATTTTAAAGTGTGGATTAATTCAACTCCATGAATCTCAGAAGCTACCAGAATTGAATAATCTGTCCCAAGTATATAATCTTGTTTGTTCGGTACCGTGGACATCAATACAGGTTGGCATGACTTTAACACATCACTCTTGCTTTGGAGGTGCTTTGTTCAAGGACAGACAAGCATGTTTCTTTCCTTAAAAGTGGCCCTCTGTTTTGGATTTTTGTTGTTGTTGTTTAGTCACTAAGTAGTGCCCAATGCTTTGTGACCCCATGGGCTGTAGCCCACCAGGTTCCTCTCTCTGTGGGATTCTCCAGGGAAGAATACTGGAGTGGGTTGCCATTTTCTTCTCCAGAGGATCTTCCCAACCCAGGGATTGAACTCGTGTCTCCTGTGGCTCCTGCATTGGCAGATGGATTCTTTACTACTGAGCCCCCGGGGAAGCCCATTTTGGATTTTAGGACTAAGCTTAAAAAGGGGGGGGGGCACTGACAAGTGAAAGAAACTGTTCTTGCTATCCTCTCCCCATCAGCAAAGAGACCATCATCTCAATGGCCAGCGTACAGCACGACAGTGCAGAGTTACCAGGGATCCAGAGTGAATATGCATAGTCTTCTGCAAAGTAGAATTAATCAGGCTAAAGGAAGAAAATGAAACACCAGTCTCTTACACTCTATTCACCTCCCATTGTTGCTTTCTCTAGAAATGGAGACTGAGCCAGAAGACTTGTTATTTATATTTCATATTTTTCCTTGAGATTCTGCACTAATTTCTATGGACAGGAGATTTGAAAATTGTGATTTCCCTGCTCTCCTTCTTGCCTTGAACTTTATGAATTCTTAACACATCCTCCAGACTAGACTTTTCCCAGTCATTGTAAAATCCTCTTTCTGAAGAAATGTACATTTCTGGAGGTTGTGAATAGGGTCTTCTATGGACTAAAAATGTTCAGTTAAAGTAGACATAGAAATGAGTAATGAAATACTTTTATTGATTTGTAGCATAAGGAAGCATTTTGGTCTAAGTGCTACTATTTATATTGCATGAATGTTTGAATTACTGAAAAGTCATAAGTCAGGCAACACAGTTTTTCTACCCTTTTCCACTGTCCCATACGGAGAGTTGTACTTACAGCAACACTGATAGTGAACTTCACTTTAAGGTGTTGCAAGGTTTGAATTCTATATCAAGAAAAAAAAAATTCCTTGGTTTGTGGACAAAGGAAAATATGTAAGTTAGGAGGTGTTTAAGAACTAGTTCATCAAATTTGTTCTGAGCCATTATTCTGAAGGGATCTGTCATAAATGTTATTCCCTGCAGTATTGTTTTTAATAGTTGGAAGAGGGAAGTAACCTTAATGTCCACCCATAAGGAATTGACTATATTAAGATACATTTATTTAATGGAATATTATGCAACCATTAAAATTCAGGACATTTATATATATTAGGGCTTCCTTGATGGCTCAGCTGGTAAAGAGTCTGCCTGCAATGCAGGAGACCCTGGTTCAATTCCTGGGTCAGGAAGATCCCCTGGAGAAGGGAAAGGCTACCCACTCCAGTATTCTAGCCTGGAGAATTCCATGGACTGTACAGTCCATGGGGTTGCAAAGAATCAGGCTTCCCTGATAGCTGTATATGATGGAATATTATGCAACCATTAAAATTTAGGACATATATATATTACAATAACATAGAATTAACCTGGCAAAATATTAAATGAAAAAGTAGGCAGTAAAGTATCATCTGTACATGAACCCATTTATGTGAAATTATACATATCTAGGGCTTCCCAGGAGGTGCTAGTACCTGCCAATGTAGAACCCACCTGCCAATGCAGTATAATAAGAGTCACAGGTTCAGTCCCTTAGTCAGGAAGATCCCCTGGAGGAGGGCATGGCAAACCACTATTCTTGCCTGGAAAATCCCACAGACAGAGGAGCCTGGCAGGCTACAGTCCATGGAGTTGCAAACAGTTGGACATGACTAAGTACGCACACACATACATGTCTAATGTGTATTTACATATATGCACTGGGATTAATGACAGCAGTTCAACAAAACATTCATCGTAATGACCTCTAGGTGGCTGGATGCAGGTGATACTTGTTTCTCTTTAGAGCTTTCTGTATTGTTTGAATATTTACAAAAGATTATCTTTTTAAGACAAAATGTAAAAAAAGAATAGGTTGTATGAGCATATAGCTATACGAACTACATGACTCTATGCAGATTCTGTTTCAAATAATGTTTTAGTTTTCCAGTGCAATTCACCATTGCTACCCTTTTCATTTAGAAATATATGTAATTGATCAGTGACCTAATTTAATATTTCTGATTTTTAAAAAAATTCACAATAGATATAACTATGAGATTCATAAAGATAAAGAAAAAAGTTGCATAAATGCACTAAAAATTTTTTTTATTAGAATCAGAAAAATACAAATATAATAATAGGAAAATTGTATTAGAGATAGAGAGGTAAAGATGTCCATAAAGAGAAAGATGAGAAATACTATGAAAGAGAACTAAGAATAAGTGAAACTACCAAGCAAATTTGCAAAACTCCAAAGAGACAGGACAATTGAATGATACTATCTTATGATGGTGACTGCAGCCATGAAATCAAAAGACACTTGCTCCTTGGAAGAAAAGCTATGACCAACCTAGACAGCATATTAAAAAGCAAAGACATTACTTTGCCAACAAAGGTCCGTCTAGTCAAAGCTATGGTTTTTCCAGTACTCATGTATGGATGTGAGAGTTGGACTATAAAGAAAGCTGAGCGCTGAAGAATTGATGCTTTTGAACAGTGGTGTTGGAGAAGACTCTTGAGAGTCCCTTGGACTGCAAGGAGATCCAACCAGTCCATCCTAAAGGAAATCAGTCCTGAATATTCATTGGAAGGACTGATGCTAAAGCTGAAACTCCAATAGTTTGGCCACCTAATGCGAAGAACTGACTCACTGGAAAAGACCCTGATGCTGGGAAAGATTGAAGGCAGGAGGAGAAGGGGATAACAGAGGATGAGACAGTTGGATGGCATCACCGACTCAATGGACATGAGTTTGAGGAAACTCCAGGAGTTGCTGATGGACAGGGAGGCCTGGCACGCTGCAGGCCATGGGGTCGCAAAGAGTCTGATACAACTGAGCGACTGAACTGAACTGAACTGAACCTTATAATGAGCATGAATTATGTGTTATAATAATTTAAACTAAGGATTTGAATCCCACAACAGTCCTATAAATTTTGTAGTTTTTAATCCTCATTTTTTATAGGAGAAATGAAGGCCTGGGAGAGGCAAGCGTTTTGCCTTAAGTCACAAATATGATATCGCTTTGCTTTTTACCAGGCATCCTAAAGGTTATTTTATTTAAACCTCAGAATAATTCTGGTAAGTATCTCTCCATTTTACAGATGAGAAAACTGAGTCTCGTGGTCACAGAGTTGTTTGTCTTAACCCACATAGCTATGCCATAAAATAATCCAGACTCAAACTTAGATACCTTAACCCTAAATTCAGTGTTTGCTTGTTTGTTTTTCTTTTTTCTTTTAGCACTGTGGAGAATAACTTGTAATAGAAAGGAAAAATGTAAATAAAGTAAACAAAGGGATAGACATGAAAGCTACCAAAAAGCTTTCCAAAATTAACAACCATTTGTATAAACATCTGAAAGTAAATTACTTTCATTTGCATGAAATTACTATTTTGGGCTAGCGTAATTTTTCCCAAGCCAAATATTGATGAAACCTAGTAAATTCTGTCCCTTTTAATCTAAGTTGAACTTTTTTTTAACTTTTCAAGAGGTAAATAAATGATTCTTTCAAAACCTTTGCAATTTTATGGGAAAGTAAGACAGACCATGCAAGAGAGACAAGATTATTGCCTTAATGTATAAACAGTGCAGAATTCAGATTGTTTTTCATTGCTGTCAAAAACAGTACCATACTTTCAATGCAACTTGATGCCAGTTCTGATTGTGACTGTCCTCCTTGTTTCTATGGTAACAAACTTTACTGTGATCAGCACTATATAAAAACTTTTTGCATTGAAACAGGCTAGGAAAACCTGACTGTGTGTGCCTGATATACATAGTAGGGGCTGAATAAACATTTACTGGATGAAAGAGTTAAAAAAAAAAAGTCTCAGCCGTACAATTGCGTGCTAATCAGATGTGGTGCTAAAATTTGCATATGCAAACATCTTCATCGGACAGAACAAACTTTAGCAAAACAGTAAGGTGTAGGGTTGTTTTTGCTTCACTTTAGACCCAGATTGTAGCACAAAGAGAGCTAAGTTGAAGGTTTAAATGGCTTAATTGTGCAGCAAGTTAGAAGTTAAAGGGTCAGAGTAATGTTAAGTAAATGAAGCTGTTTTGGAGAAAACCTGTAATGCTACATTCCAGGTCTCCAAAGGCACAGTGCCATTTTTGTGTGTGTTAAATCAGTTTAAGGCCACATACTGGTGTTTGCTGACTTCCAGAGCTTCCTTACGTTTCCACTTTTTGCAAAGCAACATAGCCAAGCGCATGATATGTGGTGGGCTGCTTCTGAGATTTTGCTTGGAAGGTATTTAAATACATGTTGTTTTTTGGGTTTTGTTTTTGCTTTTAGCTCATAATCTGGTCTGTTTTCTTAAAACTTTAAGTTTCTGGCATACATGCGTGCTGAGTCACTTCAGTTGTGTCCAGCTCTTTGCTACCCCATGGACTGAAGCCCACCGGGCTCCTCTGTCCATGGGATTCTCCAGGCAAGAATACTGGAGTGGGTTGCCGTTTCCTCCTCCAGGAGATCTTCCTGACCCAGGGATCGAACCTGTGTTTCCTGCATCACAGGCAGATTCTTTACCCACCAAACTACTTTGGAAGCACTAAGTTTCTGGCAGTTGACCATTTGCATTTTAAAAGATGTATGAAAATTATCATCCAGGTAACGTGGGTATCTTTTGTGAGATCATGGAAACCTTTTAACATGGAAGAGAAAGGTAGTTTGTGAGTATCTGGACCAAAGTTTTTTTTTTTTTTTTTTTAACACATTATCAACTAACGCAACAAATATTTATAGAGCTCCTGCCATGTGCCAGGTACTGTAGTAGGCACAAAGTAAACAGAAGTTCAGCTCTCATGAAGCTTACATTCTAGTGGGGAAACCAAAATAAAAGTAAAATAAATTAATGTTAGATGGTGGCAATGCTGTGGAATAATATGAGGCAAAGAAAGGGGCCAGCTTTCAATAGAATCACCGTGCACTCTTCCCTATGAGGGTGGCCTTTGAGCAGGGACCTGAATGAGGTACAGGAGAGTGCCGTGCACATAGCGGATGGAAGAGCGTCAGCAGCCTGATCTAAAAGAGCAAAGGGTCGGAGACAGGGGTATTCCTGGCATGTTCTAGGAACAGCAAGCTGGCCAGTGTGGCTGGAGCAGTAAGCCAGGGAGGGAGAGATGGAGTTGATGTCAAAGAGGTATTGGAGTCTGGGAGAGGACGTGGGAGGCGGATTGTGAAGGGCCTTGTAGACCATCATTGAGAACTTTAGCTTTTGTTCTAAATGAGGTGGGAACTCCTTGGAGAGATTTAAGCAAAGAAGTGGCATAATCTGGCTTAGGTTTTCAATGGATCGTTTTGTCTGTTGTGTTTAAAAAAAAAAAAGACTGGAGGGAGAAAGGCCAATAAATTTAAAGATTATATAGGAGCCTGTTGTATTAATCCAAATAAGAGATGATGGTGTCTCAGAACAAACCAATATTGGCAGAAGTGGTACGATTTGCTGGCTTCTGGATATCTCGTCACAGTGACTGCACTCTTAATGGCTTGGCTTTGAGGGGAGAAGGAGGAACCAACAATGACACTTAAGTTTTCTCCTGGAGCAAGTAGAAGGATGGGGTTGCTCCAGGCTAAGAAGGAGGAGACTGTCTTCTTCACAGATCAACCTTTGGGGAAAAACATTAGGAGCTTATTTTAGACATGTTAAAGCTTAGATATCTAAGAGGAGATATCATTTGGACATATGAGTCTGGATTTCAGAAAAGCTACCTGGGTTAGAGATATAAATTTGACAGTTATCAATGACTAGAATCATAGACATTATTTAAAGCTTGATAAGAGGCTCAATAAGAGGCCTGTGGGCTGAGCTCTGGGTCTCCCAACATTTAGACATCAAGGAGATAGGGAGAGACACCCAAGGGAGATGTGAAGGAGGGGCGAATGAGTGGGAGGACAGATTGGGAGCCAAATGAACCCATTTCAGAGAAACAGAGCAAAAGGCCCTTTCTTGATGGGCTGCATATATTTACCAGGATATGCCAAAGTGAGTAGAAGGAAAAAGGAGCTGTTTAACCTTGGTCCCTTTAGTATCACCCATCTAAATACTTTCTCAGGAGTATGTCACCCAACAGCCATTTAGGCAGACCAGAGAGCTGAAGCAGGTGCGTGGTGCAATCATGATTCCTATGACCAGCTGTCCCAGAAATCTCACCATAGCCACAGAATCATAGATGCTTACTTCGGACAAGTCCTGAAGGGAAACCCATTTTAATCTATGTGATATAAAATTCCCACCATGAATTCATTCCGCCATTATTCTTAATCGTCTTCAATAACAGGTGACTTCACATTTTCGAGAACAGTGGTGCTTCTTTGAATTCCTCTAACTAGCAGCAGCTGCAGTTAAAAATGGCCAAGTCCTTAACACAGTACATAAATGAAGTGAACTTATAATGCTGACATTACATTGATTTATAACTTTTTGAGGATGTTTCTGAGTTTTCAGAGATTTAACCTAATCCATGCATGCCTTCATTCAAGCAGTCCAGCGTTTGCTTCATTTATTTTCCTCCAAAGTCATATTTTTGACTTTTCAAATGTTTGTTTCTGGGCAAACAAGGAAGAAAATATATTTACCTTTAAGATGTGCGTGTGTGTGTATGTTCAATCACTCAGTCATGTCCGACTCTTTGTGACCCTGTGGACTCTAGCCCGCAGGACTTCTCTGTCCGTGGGATTCTTCAGGCAAGAATACTGCAGGGGGTTGTCATTTCCTCTTCTAGGAGATCTTCCCAATCTAGGGGTTGGACCCGGATCTCCTGTATTGCCGGCAGATTCTTTCCAGCGGAGCCACCAGGGAAACCCTTTTTAAGATGTATCCTTGATTATGTGCTGGTTGAAGAGGAAGTTTCAGACGATTAAATAAAGCTAGCCAAATACCATCATAGCAGAACCTTCATAATAAACTAAAATCCTAGAGAGCAGAGGTGACATCCTCCTGGTTATACAGGTATGTGCCTGTCAGGAAGAGAAAGCCAACTCCATGTTTGCAGAGTCAAGATGAAATCAAATGTCATATGGCTTCACAGGGGCCATATGTTGATGCTTCTTCCTATAGGAGGAATCGCTGAGTCGTTCGAAACAGAATGTAAAAATAACAAACGGGCTGAACGAGCAGGCACAGTCAGGGCCTAGGAAGTGTAAGAAGCCTCCTTTTTGTTTTTGCTGCTCCACTGGTGGGGAAGTAGGTCTATACACCATATACTCCAGCTCTTTTGTAAACAGACACAACTCACAGTCTCAGCCTGGAGTGGGGCCAGCCTGAAACCAGCTCCTGGAGGAATCGAACCCCTGAAGGGGGAGCAGAGTCAGCAGTGCTTTCCTTATTCCCCCCCCTGCCAAGGCTACCCCGATCCAATGCTTCTCTTCCACCTCCAGGCAGCACAGGGCAGTTAATAAGGCACGGAGAATGGGAAGCACACATCAGCACCACGTGTGGTAAGCGGTAGGTAATTACATTTCAGTTGTTTAATTAAGTTTCACTTTCTGGTTGCCTTGGGGAAACTGTAGGGAAGGATTTTTGTTGTTGTTGTTTTCCCCTGATGCCTCCTTTTCTTTTGTCCCCTGGCTAGAAACTGAGCAGTTCCACATTGTTGTTGAAATAGATACGCATGCTGCATTTGTGTTGGCTGAGTCCAGCACCTATAATCATATATTTCCTCTCTTTGGTGTGTGTGCCACTGTCTTAATATGTGGGGTAGGAACTTCACTCAATGGAGACATAATTTTTCTATTGTCTTAGGGCTTATTGAAACCAGCTCATTCTCTATTAGAATGTTTTTCTGTACTTCAGCCATCGGCTCAGCACTGACTCTGTTATTGTTTTTCACCCTTTTCTTTAAAGACTGTGTGTTCTCTATCAAAGTCCAAGGAGCTGATAAATTTTCTATACTTGCAAGGAAATCTTTTTCCTTTTTTTCCTAGATTGTGCACATATACAAGTTAGGCACTAGGAGTGCTATACCCTTCCTCGGAAGGCTGCGTGGCCATTCTTTCATTCTCTTAAAAATTACCTGTGGACCTACTATGAGAAAGAATATGTGATGTGCTCAATGGAAGAGTTACTTTTCCATAAGGTTATGGTTTAGTTAGTCTCCAGTATTTCTAAATTTATATGCCTTGAATATTCCATCACAGAGGGGCCCCACTATGACACACCTCCCTGAGTATGATGATTATTGAGGTGTGTCCTTGGAACACACCCAGCCCCAGAAGGGGGCAAGGGTGTCACGGCACAGGAAACCTAGAAGCGCATCCTGCCACTCAGCACCTAGGAAATAACATATCAATCAGTTTCCAGCTTCTCTCCTGGAAGTGAACCCTGCATTTGAAACTGGTTGACTGCTTTAAGAGACAATTCATTTTTCTCAAGAGATGTGGTCAATTTCACCTTACCAGTGATACTCAGAATAAGGGTTTTGAAAGGCTGTCATCCTCTTAAAACTCCAGCCCAGGACGGATGTAGGAGGGCCACAGTTGTCACTGCTGAGTTACCTGTTCCTTTTTCTCCTGAGCTCAGTTTCCACGCTGCAGGCTTCAGTGCAGTGCAGCTACCTCAGAAGCCATATTTCAGTTGTTCCCTCAAAGGATTACAATGCTTGCAGCAGTAATTCATGAGCAAGGTATCACTGTCATTTTCCTCTCGCATTTTTTGCCCCTGCCAACTCTCTCTCGCCTCCTCTTCCAAGCACTGGGGTCAGGAAAGGGCACTCATTTTTCTGTCCATTTGCATGGACTGAGATGCTTTGCACTGAGCATGTTGATCTGCCAACTTTCTGACCTCTTCTGGAATCTGTTCTCCTCTGTGGCAGTTTCTACCAAGATCCGAGGAAAAGTTAGCTGATACTGTTTGTTTCATGCCCTGTGCTATGCCCAGTCGCTTCAGTCATGTGCGACTCTTTGTGACTCCATGGACTGAAGCCCACCAGGCTCCTCTGTCCATGGCATTCTCCAGGCACAAATACTGCAGTGGGTTGCCATGCCCTTCCCCAGGGGATCTCCCTGATCCTGGGATCGAACCCACATCTCCTGTGTCTCCTGCACTGGCAGGAGGATTCTTTACCACTGAGCCACCGGGAAAGCTCTTGTTTTGTGCCCTAAGGAGTAAATAGTATGTTTTGTTTCCATAGCAATTTGAATTTCTTATGTTAATGTTATAACCCTGTTATGGCTAAGTCTGTGCCATCTGCTAACTTTTTGCTCAAGTCAGAGGGTCTTGCCGTTCAGAATTCCTCTTCTAATGAAAGGATTTATGTGTACGGCTGAAGAAACGTGTATTTAGTGTACAAATATGTCAGGAACTTGCACTCCTTTCAGCGTTTTTTTTTTCAGAAGCATCTTGAGAAGTGATCCAGTATCACATCTCTTTATTACAACTTCGGGTATGATTCCTAATGCTTCATTTGCAGACCCTCCTTATATTAGCTTCAAAGATATAACTTGAAACTTCAATAAGGTAGAGTCCATGAGGAGAGATTCCAAAATGGATAAAATAAAGCTGAGGGAAATTAAAAGAGCTTGCCCAGTCTGACTAAGAGGGTCAGGAATAGAACCTGACTCCTAATAGAACACATTTTTGTGTGGGTGGCACAAAAGAACGGGACATGTTAACAATCAGAAAAAGCTCAAGTTCAGCCATAAAGCATATTTGTACACACTGTTGCATATTGTGTTCGAATGACTTATTTTTGCCTCAGTCTGTTCCAGTGCACATTCCTGCCAGAGGTAGGTATTGGTTTGGAGATCATTTTTTCTCCTGCAGCACGCAAGAGTCAGAGTTTCCAGATACGAAACTGAGTAGGGGGTCTGGGTCATACAAGACATGAACTGGTGGAGTCCTTGCTTTGTAACCAATTCAGCGACAGCTGGCAACACCTTGGTGTACGAGGAGGCTTTACAAACCCAGCCAGTTTCCATGGGGATGCAGAGTTGCTGAGGCAAACGTGGGCAAATGTAGGAAAGACAGCCCAGGCAGGAGACACGCGGGTACACGTGGCCGCAACTCAGGTTACAGGATCCAGGGAAGTGATCGGGCTCTTATGTGAATTACAGTCAGAACCAACATTTACTGCACAGGGATTTACTTCACAGGGATTTTCATACATTATCTCAATTTTCCCTCAGACAGGCCCCGAGTAGGAAGTATGTTAGCACACTGTTACAGATCTTTTATGAGGGCAAACATAGTCTCTATCCTGGAGATTTCAACAGGCTCAAGGTTACACAACTAAGAAATAAGGATACACACAGTCAAGTCTCTTGATTCCAAATTGGGTGCCCTTTCATTTTTGTTTTTGTATTTGTATATATTTTTGATTGAAGTATAGTTGATCTGCAATGTTGTGTTAATTTTAGGTGTCCAACACAATGATTCAATTATATGTGTGTGTGTGTATCTCAGATTCTTTTCTCTTAGAGGTTATTACAAAATACTGAGTATGTTTCCCCTGAGCTATGTAGTGGGTCCTTTTTGGTTATCTGTTTTATATATAGTATTGTGCTTCTGTTAATCCCAAACTCCTAATTCATCTCCTGCCTTTTGGGTCCCCTTTTAATGAGACCAACCACTTTGCCTGCTCCAAGTGCTCTTGTGCCACCGCAGCCCTCCCTCCACACCTGCAGAGACAAAGTACAGACTGAAGGGATTTCTGCTGTGCTTACAGGTGTGTGAACTCTCAGAACCCCACTCTACTTTCCGCTTCTTTCAGGACCATCTTTGCTCTCCCTTGAGGGGGATACAGGTCACAGTGTGGGCTCATCTGCCTCTGTGGTCTTCATCCTTCACAGTGGACATCCGACTTCCTTTTATGGCATTCTGGATGATTCATTAATAGTTTGATTTTTTGCAAGATACATGGACATTTTTTGATTGAGAAACACTTTAGAAATGCCAAACATATTACTGTGATGAAATAACAATGACTAATATCACTCTTAAATGGTTGGAATTATAAGGGCTTCAGCCTTTTTTTTACTCAATGTGTTTGTTTTGGTTTGTTTTATCTTGCCTTTCAAATGGTCTTATTGGCTTTGAAACATTAGCAAGCAGTGTTGTTCTCTTACAGCTCTAGCTCCAACTTTTAACAGCCATAGGAAGCAGATTCAAAACATACCTGAATTAGGCATGGGATTTTACAGAACATTTTATTTTTACTGATTTGTGATAAAACTGAATAAACCACAATTGGTTAAAGATGTGATAGTACAACTAAACTTAGGGTGAATAAAGTAGTCTTAAGAAGTAAATTGTTTATGTAGATATGATAATACCATAATATACTCAATCCAATAAAATACACAAACTAGAATAGGAATTTTCAAACTTTAAACTCCTGGAGGAGCAGTATAATGATTACTGTCATACTTAGCCATGTAAAGATCTGTAAACACATAGATGCAAAGTAAATGCAAATTCTTTGGTTTATTAATGGATGACAGTATTGAAAACAAGCCAGAAAGTGTAGGCAGATGAGATTATAGTAAGCCATAAAAATATGGCACTTGCAACCAAAAACTTGCCATTTCTGGGGTGGCAGATGAAATAGAGCATTAAAACAAGGGTTTTTAAAACATGGATTAAATGTTTTAAATGAAAACAAATGGTAACAGGAAGAGAAAAACAAGAGGAAACAAAATGAGCAGGAATCAGAATCCTGGGGAAATTTTTTACTTTGATTTCTGTGAATTCTAAGTATGCAATCAAGAATGCATTGAGGGTCAAGTTTAATCTTATCTATGAGAACATTATACATTACTTTAAGTCAGCACATTTAGAAAAATAAAGAGCTGACTTTGTGACTGAACATTTGTTTGATCATCATGTGTAAAGTCGTGTCTGACTCTTTGCAGCCCCATGGTCTGTAGCTTGCCAGGCTCCTCTGTCCATGGGATTCTCCAGGCAGTACTGGGGTGGATTGTCATTTCCTTCTCCAGAGGAATCTTCCTGACCCAGGGATCGAACCCACATCTCCTGCATTGGCAGGCAGATTCTTTACCACTGAGCCACCTGGGAAGCCCTTGATGATCACACCCTCTATATAATTTTAGTCTACTTACATCTCAATTTCACTTTTAGTGACACTTAGGTCCAATTAGTGGTGCTCAGACTTTGGTGTAGGTCAGCATGTCGCAGGATGCTGGTGAACAGGGCAGATTTCTGAGTGACATCCCAGAAATTCTGGCCAGTACCTCTTGAGTGGGACCCAGCCAGATGCAAGGACTACAGACCACCTTTTGAAAACACTATCAGAGAATCATCAATCAGGAGGGAAGTGGTTCTTTGAGCCAGAGAATGTCATTGATTTTTATGAACTCTGACTCTATCGAATATAAGTTTTACAATTTAAATTTTTGTTCATGGTGATGGATTGGAAATATGACATCTTCCTTGTTAGTCAAAAAAAGGATTATTACAGCTGTCTGTGATTATACAACATGGTTGCTTATAATCAAACTTTTTAGAACATAAAACTGAAAGAATGACCTAATTGAACTCTTCATTTTATAAATGAGCCCTATGAGGTTCAGAGAGTTGAAGTAGCTTGCAGTGTCATGTACGTTGCAAGTGACCACATAAGACTGCTTTGCCCTTTCCATTCCTTATGTTACATTTCTCTTAAAATTCTCTGATAGTGGTCCAGTATTATAAAAAGGACGGAGGATAAGCCAAGCATCCCATTAGCTGATATCTTTGCCTTATACAGAAAAATAAGATTAGAAACTTGGGTAAAAATATATGCAGTCAAAAAAAGTAATTGCATAGTGACAACTATATGATACGTCTTGTCCTTCCTCTAAATAAATGTCGTGAACTAGGGGATGGTGTAACAATGCTAAGTTATTGCAGACATAAAAGTCTGAGTGTCCGCCTGCAGTGCGGGAGACCTAGGTTTGATCTCTGGGTTGGGAAGATCCCCTGGAGAAGGAAATGGAAATCTATTCCACTGATACTGAGCCTTGATATTATTGAGCTACTCAACCAAATACCAATGATGACCTATCTCCAGAAATATGGTAAATGTGAGAATCCCATGGACAGAGGAGCCTGGCGGGCTACAACCCGTGGGGTCGCAAAGAGTCAGATATAACTGAGAGAATAAGCTCACACACGCAGGACATGATAAATTGGTTTTACCTTCTAAAGAATATTAGGCTTCACCTGAATTTTTCAAAGCTGTCCTTTCCCCACAAAGTTTTCTAAGACTAGATAACTTTTTTTAAGACTTTTTTTTCTTCATGTGGAAGGTGACGTCTTAACTACTAGACCACCAGGGAAATCCCTCAAAAAACTTATTTGGTCTGCTGTCCCTACCAAATCAATTTTTTTTTGAGGGGGGAGGGTTTGTTGTTGTTCCGTTGGTCAGTCATGTCTGACTCTTTGTGACCCCACGGACTGGCGGCACGCCAGGCTTCCCTGCCCTTTACCATCTCCTGGAGCGTGCTCAAACGGGAGGCTGCAAATAACCGAACACTGATTGATGGTGCTTAAAACAAACAGGGACGTTTCTTCTCACATTTACGGTATTTCTGGAGATAGGTCATCATTGGTATTTGACTGAGTAGCTCAATAATATCAAGGCTCAGTATCAGTATCTCTGTGATGCTCCTCTCCTTTCTCGCATAGTCTCAAAACTCCAGGTACCATATTGCCATTCAAAGTAGGACGAAGGGCCGGGCAATGGGGAAGAGTGTTGGAAATGGGGTGTGGGGTGGCAGAGTGCCTGCCACTCTCTTCGTTTGTGAAGAAACTTTTGTTTTTCCAGCATCATCTGGGTCTTATGGGGCACCTCCGGTTTGAGATGTCCTCTCTTCTTGTTCCTTCTTCTTCCTACCCCAATCCTTCTAGACTCTTCTACGTGGCCCCCAACACAAACACACCACACAGAGTGACCACATACCCAAGCCAAGTCAGAACTGTATTTCAGAAGAGTCCTTTGATTGACAAGCCTTTAGGGATGGGTACGGGTGTCCCTAGGGCTATAGGAAGTTTTTTTTTAATTATTTATTTTTAATTAAAAGATAATTGCTTTACAGTATTGCATTGGTTTCTACCAAACATCAACATATAGGAAGTTTTGCTGAATACACTGTCTCTGTGGATGTCCAGCAGCCCTTCTTCCCTGCTTCTTTAAAAGAATGATCAAATCCAAACATGACACACTGATGTTTTAAAAAAAAAATCAGAAGTCAGTATCTTGAAAGTATATCCTAAGGCTTTTTTTCAGGTAACCTTTATATTGAACCATAAAAAGATTAAAGACATCTTCTGTTGGACTCAGGCCCTGTCATTCATGCTGAGATTGTTCGGGAAAAGAGGTGCTGACACCTTTGCTAAGAGGAGTCAAGGTCTTCCAAGCAGGAAACTGGCTTGATGACAATACGCTGACTTGTCAGTTAAGCCAGTGGCTGCTCTGGGCAATCAGAGATTGGCTCTCCTTCTGACTTCTGACTTTTGTGTGTGTGTCGGGGGAATCTTATGAGTCATGGTTAGCCTTTCCAGCCTGATTAAACTTGAAGGAGCCTCTGGATTTTTGCAAAAAAAAAAAAAAAAAAAAGAGGATTTTGCCAACAGTTGTCTTCGGCACCCCCACTGGAGAAAGTCGGTTCAGAAATGGAAATTCTAGACAAACAACTGAAACTAAGGACACCTCTGTGTGTAAACGCTTCCAGATGCAAACAAATTTTTCATTTCACTCTCTACAGTTTTCATTTTAAAGGGTTATTGAGATGGAAGCTTGGAGGAAAGTGCATTAGAATCATTTGCCCTGGTTTCCCATCCGAGTGAGGCCGGCTCACAGTTGCAAGGGGAAAACACTGTCTAAAAAATAAATCTTAATCAAGTCGCTGTAGTCTATCAACACATGCTTTTCAGAAGAAGCAAACGAAGAAACATCTGAGAAAAACAGGGCTGAGTTGGTGGAACATCTTGAAGGGGGCCAGTCCCCTCTTAGAAAATTAAAAAGACATGCAGTAGCCTAGGAAGCGTCAGTGCTTGTTAAATAGAATAACATAAAGGAAGAAATTCAAGATACAGCCATTTTAAAGTTTAAAACAACAATCTGCAATTCTTTGGATTCTCAGGTTGTTAGGATTGTTTTCACCCTGTGAAACGGTGCTGAACAGAGCTACAAATAGTGTTTTTGTTTTTGTTTTTAAATTGTTGGGCCAACAACAATACAAAATGTCATTTGGCCTATAAAATATTCTCTGCTCCCACCCAACAAGCCTTCCTCCTGCTTCCTACCAATCATCCCCCCTCCTCCTTCTACAGCTTCCTGTACAAAAGGCTAGGATACCAACATCTGCCTGAAGCAACAACACATGCATTTCAACCAAATAAATAAATAAAAAGGAACAAAAGTCTGGGTACTCTAATGTTGCTCTTATTCTCAGCGGCTGACTGCCATTAGCCTTCTCTGGTTATAATTATAAGGTCTTTTAAGCCTTAGGCCGATGGGCCTGAGCTCATGGGTGATTTGGAATCTGCTGATAGCGGCCGGAATGAAGCATGGAGAATCTTTTAAACTTAAGGTCTAAGCTTACAGAGTTAGACCACTGTATTCTTGGGCTTAGATGTTTACTCAGTAAATGAGGCTCCTCGGTGGTGATGCCTGGACCATTGCCCAGCCATGTGGAGGGGGCGTGAGTGTGGATGTGACTTTTTTGGGGGAGCCTTCTGCAAATAAGAGCTAACGGGACCCTATTGAGAACATTCATCTCCTCTGTGCCAGCATGGTGGATAACAACAGGATGTGGGTTTCAAACACGTGTAAACTTCTTCAAGCTGCCTCTTTCAGTTTCACTCTTTTTTAAACTAGAAAATAATAATTCAGCTATTTAAAGCAAACTTTTTTTTCCTCACTACCAGTATGTTTTTTGTCATTACCGTATCAGGACTTGATTCCATTCACACTTCTACAAGCCACTCAGGTTAACTGAATTCATATCAATGTGTATTTAATTAGTACATTATGCAAATGAAACACAGCATATTTATGACACAGGTAGATTATGATGTACACTAAAAAAAGTTTCACTTTCTGTAAATGAGGAAACAGATTGTATTCATCATCAACTAAGGGTATTCTTTTGTACCTCTAGTACTTGGTTGATGGTTTTAATGAACAGGACTAAAAGAGTCAAAAGTCACAAGCAGGTTGGTTGTAAAAATCGAAGGCATTTAGCTTTAAATTAATTTCTTTTTAAATAACTTATGAAGTTTGAGTAGGCCATAAAATTGGGATCTGCATGCATTTTTATCAGACCAGAGAAAATAAGGGAGAATTGACTATTCATTCTTTGTATTTTCTGTTGTTCCTCCAATTCTCACCCTCCCTTTCATGGTCTTTGCTCTTCATCTCAATCTACTCCTTCTTACATGCTTCTTTTCCCATCACCCTCAGGACGCAGAATTAACAGAGAATAGACGATGGTCAGAATTGGTGAGCAGAGAAATTTTGTAGGTTTTTTTTTTTTTAATTGCAAGTTTTGAGTTCTTTTTGTACTTGAGGTATGCACATGATAAAAAGATTGCCATTTCAATTCATATTGTCTTGAAAATTCAGACTCCTTTCTAGTTTTTCTGTATATAATGAAGACTTTGGTGGATTGTAGGCTCTTTTAACTATGCTCGCTGAACAAAATACCTTGAAGGGGACACAATTCCAAGTCATGTATCAAAGATTTGATTTGATGTGTATTTACCAAATGCCTGGCATCCCTATGCATTTTGTTGATTCATTATAATACAATAGAGTGAATTCATATTCTGTGCTGGCACTTGCTCTGTGATGAAAATCCAAAATTAAACAAGTACAAGATTCCTACCTTCAAGTTTATAGTCTAATGGAAGAGTTGTTATTTTAGACGCTAAGGTGTGTCTGACATTTTTGCAATGCCATGGAGTGTAGCCCGCCAGGTTCCTCTGTCTATGCGATTTCCCAGGCAAGAATACACGAGTGGGTTGCCATTTCCTTCACTAGGGAATCTTCCCCACCCAAGTATCAAGCCTGTTCTACTTGGCAGGCAGATTCTTTACCACTGAGCCACCAGGAAAGCCCCTAATGGAGGAGAAAGAAATATAAAAAGATCAATTTCATGGTGATGAGAGAGTGTTACAGTGACACAAAGAGCTGTGATTTTAAAACGATGATACAAACCAGTTACCTCTTGCTTACAGAATAGATGGGCTACAGGAAATTTGGTAATAAGACAAGTTTCTATAAACTGAACCATTTTCCTACAACTCCACTATATAGTTGGATATGTTTTCCCAGGAAAATCTCCAAAATGCCTAACGCAAAACTTGAGATGCAGAAAATACTCCACTGTGCCTATATGTGGCCTCCTGAAAATTGTCTTTACAAGGCCCTCCCTCCTTTCATTCACGGCTCCCATCCTGCTCTTACTGTTTCCTTCTTGGTGTATTTCTCTATTTCTGGGACTACCACTATCTTGGGACTGGAAGCATTCTTTTCTTTCTTACTGGAATTGCCTCTGTCTTCACACTCAGCCTCGGCAGCTCAGTTTCCCTCCTTTCTTTCTGCTGAGAGATTTATGGCAGCTCATAGAGTCTAACAAGACATATTCCAGCCTGGCATGCCATGTGGTTTCAGCTGTGTAAGATGAATGACCTCTTATGTCTAGCTCAAGAATAAATATCTAGCTGATATTTATTGATTAATTCAATAAATACATATTGACGGCCTACTCTATCCAATCAGAACACAATTTTTCACCTCCTGAGCTTACCAAGTAGCATGGGAAGATGAGCATTAAATACTCATTTGTTTGTAATTGTGATTATGGCTGCAGAGGGCAAGTATAGGTTTTTGTGAATAAATTGAAGGGAAACAGAGGATCAAGAAAGGCTTCCCTGAGGAGATGATATTTAAACTGAGATCTGAAGGATAAGTAGGAAATTCCTCCAGGCAGAGGAAAGAGTAAAGGTTTGAGGGCAGGAAGAACATGGTAGTTTTGAGGAACTTAGAGGTTGGCGGGGCTGTGCGTGCGTGCGTGCCAAGTCGCTTCAGTCATGTCTGACTCTTTGGGACCCTATGGACTGTAGCCCGCCAGGCTCCTCTGTCCATGGGATTCTCCAGGCAAGTACACTGTGTGTGCGTCAGTTGCTCGGTCGTGTCCGATTCTTTGCAACCCCATGAACTGTAGCCCGCCAGGCTCCTCTGTCCACAGAGATTCTCTAGGCAAGAAGACTGGAGTGGGTTGCCATGCCCTGCTCCAGGGGATCTTCCCAACCCAGGGATCGAACCTGGGTCTCCTGCATTGCAGGCAGATTCTTCACCATTTGAGCCAGGAAAACGGGGAGGATATAAAGTATAGTCTAAATGTATTGTCCCCACAAAACAAAAAGACCAAAAATAAGCAGTTCAGGATTGGTGCAAGACTCACGAGTTCATCACAGGCTTTCTTAAGTATCACTTCGTCATGTCTGTGTCACAAGTGGTCCTGGGCATGACGGTGCCATTGGAAGGGAGAGGGCGGGGAAAGGTGTACAACGCCAAATTCTTTATCAAAAAAGTTAGAAGCTTCTCTGAAACCCTCTGGTGAACATCTGCCTGTGTATCATTGGCCAGAACACAACCCAAATAGTAAGGAAAGCTGGGAAAGTGAGAATGTAGATTTACCAGCTGTGATCCTGGAGGCAGCCCAGTGAGAAGGGATCGGGAATGGGTATTGATTTCCTCAGTAAACAGTGTCTGATGTCAGCATTCTCCAGCTTCATGATCTTCGGCAAGTAACTCAACTTCTCTAATCCCTCTTCGGAAAAATGGGAGCAGTGAGACTCTCCACCTCAACTGTTGTGGGGTTAACTGAAAGAATTTTTGTTCTGGGTATAAGACACGTTCAACCCATATGAGCTAGGGTGACATGCTTGACAGCTATGCTGCAGTCGGGTCATGAAGAGCTCTGTAAGTCATATTGGTCATTTTGTGTTGATCCTTAGCACAATGAGAAGGTATCAAAGGATTTTAAGTAAGGAGAGGCATGACCACATTTGTGTTTTCAAAAGAGGCTTCAGTTTCTCCCCTAACAGATACAGCTGGTTGTGTGACATAGCAAATTGTCAGCACAAGGCTTTGCTTACCTGTGTTCGCTCCTGGATGACTTTTAATACTTTTTTGGCAATCCAAGTTGTTTTGAGATGTGTGAAATGAGAATCAAATGCAGGTGTTTGACTTCCTTTGATTTTTTAGAAAAACATTTTAACCCTGGGGCAATTTAATGCCGGAGTATCAACTTACTTTGATCAGGATTTTCAAATCTATTTGGCTGATAGTGCACCTACAGAATAGGAACAAAAAATCACAACGATTTTACTTTGCTCACTTGAACTACTGCCCTACTATTAAGGACCACAGCAAGCATACATGTTTAAAAAAAAAAAAAAGGAAGAGCTCCAGCATTCCTTTCACACTCCCACTCGCCCCCGGGGTTCTTCCACTTCCTTCCTATGGCTTTTTTTAGAAGCGAGTGTGTTTTTCTCACGTCCGGCAACAAAGGATGTTTTTGAGCCACCACTGAGGTTTGTGTGTGTGACTGACTTTATAACTCTTTCTAGAAAGTCCTATCTCTATTTACATAGATTAAGTCAAACTTTATCTTGAGTGACAGTCTCAAAAGACTATTTTTGTTTTTGTAAATGGATTTTTGCCGTTATTTAACCTCAAATAAATTTACCGATGTGTTTAAAATAATCTTAAGAGGACCTGTCAAAATTCCTTCACAACTCCCACGTGAGTTTTAACCTCAAAAAAAAAAAAAAATTGTTTGGATGATTCTTTCAGCATATTGTATTTATTCCTGTTACCTTGTTAAAGAGTTTATCATCTCTTCCTTAAACATGTCTGAAAGTGTCAAAATGTGTGTATGGTGGAGGGCATGGTAGCTATGTATAATCTTTGGTGATTTTCACAGAGAAACATGCTTGTAACAGTCACCATGCCCCTTGCTGGGGTTATTGGATGTCTTGACATTAGGTGTTTTTATCTAATTGTAATTCTCTGAGCAATGAGACAAGGTGAAATCAACAAAACTCAGATGGCCGAGAATCATGCCATAAATCCTGTGAGAGAATTTACCTTTCCATTGTCAGACAATATAAATCATTTAAAACATGTGCTGGAAGAGCTGCCCATTTTCTCGAGGGGAAATAGGGTTTACATCCCAGGTTTTACTTCTCAACCAAGAGAAAGATATTAAAAGAGCCTCCAAACCTTTTAGACACATTTTGGTGGCCAATCTATCTGTGTGCTGCCAGCAATAATCCTGCCAAAGACATTATAAAGAGGCAGCATTCCACTGAGTACAGGAACAACAGCCTTAGCTGCTTGGTTGGTAAACAAGAGTGCACTGGAGATAAGTATCTGCCTTTAGTAAATGACAAGCCCCACCTATAATCTAGACAAGAAGATTTCTACTGCTTGTGAATTTTGTGATTCCTTTTCTGTTGGAGTTAAAGAAGGGGAGCTTAGCTTCCAAGATCAATTTAATGTCTAAATTCCTTGGCATTTGTCATGTTAAATCAGCACATCTCCGGTGGGTGGCTATAGTTGTTTTAGCATTGATTTACCTCTAGTGGTGCAAAGCAAAGGATGATCCAGAAAATCAAAGTCAGTTTTCATAGGCCTTTTCTCAGAAGCAAAGGGAAGCTGTGGTGTTGATGGGTTTTGTTTTGTTTTTTTTAATCATCTTTGCCTTCCATGCAAAATCACTCTTTATATGAGTTTCTTTCCCATACTGAATATCTGTTATAGGCAGAGCCTTGGGTATTTCTGTGGTTGGGGGATTATGCAAAATAATTTGAAGGCACACCAGTAGACTTTGAGGAACTAAGTACTCATTTAAAGAGATAAGATAGTGTAGTGGGAGCTGTGAGAGTGGGCGTGCGGTGTTGTGAGAACCCAGGCTTTCACATCATGCCTCATCTTGGATCCAGCCTCTGCCTACTACCTGAGCAAGCTGGTGCAGAGGATTTCATGTGGGTCCTCATCTGGAAGATGGAGGTAATAAAGACTCTTGCCTCGAGGTCACTATGAAAGGGCAGCAAGGTCCACTTGACTAAGAACATGACCTAAACCAGACTGCTTGTGTTTAAATCCCAGCTGTACTGTTTGTAGCTGATGCGGCCTTGGGCAAATCTCATCCTCGCTGTGTGCCTCAGCTGCCTCATCTGAAGATGGAGCCGATGGCGGTACCCACTTCACAACAGTGCTGAGCATCTAAGGGGAGAGAGGAAAGGGAAACAGCTGAGAACAGTGCCCTGCCTGGAGCATTACCTGAGGGTTTGCTTTCATTTTTGTGGGGATTCAATAGAACACATGTGAAATGCTTGGTTCACATGGAGGAGGTAACTAGTAACTATTACATTATGCAGAGAGCTCAACACAGCGTGTAGTATGTTCTCAGGACTCAGTAAATGTTTGTTAACTTCATTATCTACTGCATATGTCTGTGTGTGTGTATGTGTGTGTGTATAATAAGGGAGAAAAGCACATATTCCCTAACAACACAAAGAACATAACTTTATGGGTCAAAGTCTATAAGACAGAATGGATATCAGCCAAGCCACACATCTAAGAGAGTTCTTCCTATACTACCGGGAACCTGTTCTGTCCTTATTTAGAGGCCTATTTTTTCTGCTGATGCTTCTCAAACATTTTCAACTGTGGATGAAACCCCTAATATTTCATAAATCAAAGGAATAATCACAGCTGATTGTTCCTACCACCATAGAAAGTTAAAATCCACTTGGCTTTTGGGCTTGACTAGAAACCTAATAAATAGTAATCACAATGCAGGCATGTTCCCATTTATAAATACAGTCCCAAAATTCAGTTGTAAAACAAGAATTTAGATCGCGTAATACCTCATAAAAATAATGTTACAATGATCATTAACATTCAGGCCTACCTATCTAGTTATCCCAATATATTGAAGAAAAAAATGGTACTGCACATTTCTGCTAACCGTGTATGAGTCGTGGTATGTAGTCTGACTTCTAGGGCGAGACATAGAGACCTCCCCTCTGTGAAAATCCCAGAGGTGATGGGGATGAGAGTCACCTCTTGTCAGTCCCCATCACCTTTAGTTTACTTGAGAGATAGGGGTTCGGGAGATATGGTTTTCATTATGCAACTTCAACCTTGGTTTTCTGTGCAAATCAATGGCAGAAAAGAAAGAGGGGTTATGGGGTAAAAATCACCATTGCTTGGACTTCTCTGGCAGTCCAGTGGTTAAGACTCCAAGCTTCCTGTTATGTGGCAGCCTGGATGGGAGGGGAGTTTGGGGGAGAATGGATACACATATATGCATGGCTGAGTCCCTCCGGTGTTCACCCAAAGCTATCACAACATAAAATAAAAAGTTAAAAACAAAAAAACAAAAAAACCTCTAAGCTGCTCCTGCCGGGGAACAGGTTCAATCCCTGCTCAGGGAAATAAGATTCTGCATGCTGCACAGCACAGCTGAAAGATAAATAAATAAATAACACATTATTAAAAATCACCATTGGTAAGTATATGTCATCTGTAAAGATTATTTTCTTATTAAGACCTTTGGCATGTTTCATTGTCCCCTATGATCCTTTCACCCCCAGCTCCACCTCTCCACAAATTACCCAAAGCCATGGTCCCAGGGATAACTCCACTTGTAGCCATTCAAGGTTTTCCTCCATGCACTCCCGATATGATATTGAAAGACTTTCAGACAAAGACATCCCTGAAATCCCTCATTTAAAAAGGCAATATTAGAAGAAAACAGTTTATAATGTCACTGAAGTGAGGTGAAGTGAAGTGAAGTCGCTCAGTCGTGTCCGACTCTTTGTGACCTCATGGACTGTAGCCTACTGGACTCCTCCATCCATGGGATTTTCCAGGCAAGAATACTGGAGTAGGTTGCCATTTCCTTCTCCAGGGGAACTTCCCGACCCAGGGATCGAACCCGGGTCTCCTGCATTGTAGGCAGACGCTTTACCATCTGAGCCACTGTTCATTCCAAATTGAGTCAGATTTCATTGTTTCACCCTCACTACTGAGTTTGTATGCAAAGGCAGCCTGGTGGAGAAACCAAATACTATGCCGTTCAAAATGTGTCCATCAGGTAATACTTCACACAGAACAGAAAGTGACAATAGCTTTCTTGAGGATCCAAAGCTGGTAATATGACATCAGTTTTTCATTCATTCTACAAACATGGACTGAACTTTTAATATATGCCAAGCATTCTGATGGATGCTAGGTGTACAGCGATGAAAAACAAATAACATGCCTGCTAAGGCTAGGCTGATGACAAAATACACCAACAGGTGAAGATGGTATGTCATAAGGTGATAATTGCCATGGAGGGGATTAATTTCGGTTGGTTCTGCAGAAGTAAGTCAGGGAGCAGGCCATGTGACCTTATGGGAGAGGAGCTTTCAGGCAGAACAGCAAGGACAAAGCCTCTGAGCCAGGAGCATCTTTGTTGACACAGATGTTCCAGCTGGATCAGAGGAAGCTAAAGGAGATGGGTGGGAGATGAGGTCAGAGTGGTAGCAGGGGTACTCTGTAGGGCTTTGTAGACCCCTGGGAAGATTTGCTCTGATTCTAAGTAAGAGGGGATATGTTTTGAAGACAGAATATTAGGAGTGCAATGTGTTGGATGTCAGGTGTCAAAGGAAGTACAGAAGCAAGGATAACTCAACCTGTGTGGCTGTGTACCTGGGACTGTCATTTTTGAGCTGAGGAATATTATTGAAACATCATGTTTGCCAACAGGGGAAGAAGGAGGAGGGAGAATTAGAATTCTTCTTTTGGACATATTTAGTTTGATATGCCAATTAGACAACTTAGAAGATGTCAAGTAGGCAGGAGATAGGTTGGATGCAATTCACGGGTGAAATCTGTTAAAGGTGTACATTTGGGTATTTAGGACCACAAGACTAAAAACACCAGAGAAGAAGTGTAGATAGTTTTTGGCTTAAACAAAAACAAACAAACCTATAACATTAACGAGGCCATTCACCATCCTTATATCTTTCGGGGGGTTTTTTTTAGAAAAAAGATCAGACAAAATATTAAAGCAAGCTTACAAAAGTAAAAATCCTTTGGCTATCTTATTCTCTTTATGAGGAAAAGCCTGTTGTAAGATGTTTGTTTGGTTACTGTTTACTAAACCAACCTGATATCTAGAACTGTTTTGAGCTCGAATACACAACTATAACATGCTTGATTAGAAGCTTTATATTATACTATAGTGATAAAAGCAATAGGAGAAATTAATGATGTATATCCAGTGATACTAAGGAAAAAAAAAGAGCGATGTTTGGGCTGAGTGCTAAGACTCTGCAGTACTTAGAGGTCAGAGAGATGAAATGAAACTAGCAAAGGAGACAGAAGCACTGTGTCCGTGAAGAAGACGTGAGAGAAGACGGCGCCCCATAAGACAAGTAGAGAAAGAAGTTAAGGAGAGAGTGTTTGTCCCTGCCAAATGCTACCAATAAATTAGATAATCTGAGGACTGATAATTGATTATAAAACTTGGTGAAAGTCATGATTTTTATTTAGAGCTGCTTTGAATAAACCAGCTCTTCTGGTCTGTAGTGTGTACCAATTTCCATGCTGTAAATACTTCCATCAAGCTACCTATAGTTTCAGAGGAAGCTTGTAAAATTGTTGAATTTAACCACTGGCTCCAGCTAGCTCCTGTGTGCTCTGCTTGACAGGAGCCGTTTGGGTGGATGGATGGGGAGGGAAGTGGATTCATAGGGGATGAACTAGAAGAATTGGAGACAGTGAGTACAGACAACATTCTTTGAGGACTTCTGCTATATAGAGATAAGGTGGTAACGAGATCAAGATGTGTGGTCAAGAGTTTTTGTTTGTTTGTTTTTGGGGTTTTTGGGGGGGAGGGAGTCCTTTATAATAAGAGGAGGTAGAGCAGCATATTTATATGTGATGGGAACGATTCAATTATAAATTGTTGAAGAAGAAAGCAGTGAGAATTGCTGGAGAGAAGGCCCTGTGTGGGAGAAAGGGAAGGGTTGAATGCACAAGGAGAGGTGAGGGGTGGCTCGGTTTCAGCTGAGAGCCTGACAGTTGCCTCTGAGTCCCAGCAAAGAACAGCACAGCTCTGCCCGATAGAACAGTGTGGGCCACAGCTGTAATTTAAAAATTCTAGTCGCTGTGTTGAAAACACAAACAGGGAAACATTAATTTTAGTTCTTTGATTTAACCCGATATATACAAATTATTAAGACATGTACTGAATAGAAAGCAATTGTTTATGAGACATTTTACATTCATGCTTGATAAAATTACAAAATCCTGTGGATATGACATACAAAAGCACATCTCAAGGTGGACTAGTCACCATTCAGGTGATCAGTAGCCACAGGTGGCCAGACTGGAGAAGGCAGGTATAAAAACGAGTGAAGGGCTTATTATGTCTTGCGGCGGAGGGGGGAATCATAGAAGTTCTATTTGCTTCTATTTTCTCAGTGAAATAGAATTCAAGGTAATCCAGCAACTGGGACTGAGAATTGGGCAGAAGGTGCTAGAGGTTTGAGGAGAGAGGAAAAGATGTGAAACAGTCATAGAGGATAACGACAGAGTGAATGGAACCGGAGAAATGTACTAGGAATAGGGCGGACTGATGGTGCACTTGCGCCTGTTTAGTCACTCAGTCGTGTCCGACTCTTTGCAAACTCTTGGACTACAGCCCGCCAGGCTGCTCTGTCCATAGGGCTTCCCAAGCAAGAGTACTGGAGTGGGTTGCCATTTCCTTCTCCAGGGGATCTTCCCAACGCTGGGATAGAACCCATGTCTCCTGCATTGGCAGGAGGATTCTTTTACCACTGAGCCACCTGAGATCAGTGGTCCAGAATTTAATGTGAGACATGCAATCCTGAGCGGGTGGTTTTCTTCAGCCACTTTCTGTTCTGCAGAGGTGGGGCAGGAGTATCTTGCAGCGTGTACAAGATTTGGAGTGAACCGGGTTGAAATGAACTGGAAAGCAGATGCCAGGCAGTCCATCCAGTAGGAAATGCTAAACTTTGCCCATAGGAAATCTGCCCTTTATTTTGTCTGATCTAGGCTTTCTATGTGTGGGTTGGCGGGTGAGGAGGAGGATGAGACATTAGGCAAGAGTGTGTGGGAGGGTTTAAAAGCATAGTGACATTTTTCTTTTCGGCCACTGAACTCCTATCTTAGAATTCTTCTCTTAGCAAGCTCTCCAAGTTCTTTCTCCAGGGTCGTTTCGCTGAGCTGTGGGTGACCCATCTCTCTCTTTACTTAGAAGTCAACAGACTGTTTACTGAGGTTAATTCTTTTTGCACGGTCTGAATCTGATATATACTTGTCAGGACACAGTGGTGTGTTGAGCTGACTCTGTGTTTGTTGGAGCCCAGGAAGATGTTAATGAGGGCTTTCTGTTCTCTGCTTGTAACCTGAAGCTGCCAGTCAACAGAACAAATCAGAGGTTTCCAGCAGCACACTGAGGTCCTTATGTAAGGCAAATCACACACAATTTTTGTCTTTGCAGAATTTCTTTCTGTATAATTATTCTTTTGATCATGCTACACATGAAAAGAAAAGCAACTGGGGGTATGAATCATGTCCTTGTTTTCCTTGGAATTCAGAACTGAGACAGGGTGAGGAGTCTGAGAATTGCTGGTCTGAGGGAGGTGGTTCCATTCTTAATAGATAAACTGGGTGCATGTCCTTCCTCCATGGTGTCCTCAGAGCAGACTTACCCCCTTGAACCCCCATCTCTCAGCCATCTTGCATAGCTCCATTCCTGGTTGTGATGCTGAAGGGAGTATGGTCCAAACTTTCTCTACTGTGCATGTGGGAGTGCTTCACTGTTTCTCAGCAAATTAGTTAGGTCCACTGAACTGCATTCGGACTCTTACTGAAATGCCTCATGAATTTTCTCACTGGTTTGATATTAAAGGGATTGAGTGCTTAATCTGTACTGTGCCTTTGACCACTTTTGGAATTAGCAGTTTACAAGGGGAGTTTGTGGACACAGGAGTGGAGTTCATAAGTCCTCTGCTGTCTTGATGCCTTCCTTGACACCCGGACAGGATGGATCGCTTGAGCCCTGGTGCTCTCGTTGTATTTTGGACGTATTTTCCCCGTGTCCCTGAACTCGAAGTCCCTTTCGGAACTTCACGATTTCTCATATGATGCTTCTTTGACCTTCCCCACCTGTAAATATCTGCTTATCCCTCAAAATCCAATAAATATTTGTTGAATGGATAAATGAGATGCTTTGTCGAGGAGAGGGCCATCCCTGAATTAGTCAGTTTTTCTTATGAGTCCCACACACTTGGGTTATGCTTCATGTGGGGCACTTATCCGGTTCTTAAGATGAATTTACTTCTGGGTCTCTCAGGAACTTTCTCCAGTATAGGGCTGTGTTTTATGTACTTTCGTCTTTAGTGCTTAGGATAGTTAGTACATGGTGATGTGATGAGCCCTCACATTTTTGTTGAATGTGACATGCAAAGAATTAAGCATGATAGTGTAATTGACATGAATATAGAAATAGTTGAATTGGACCACACTTTTATAGCCCATGCAAGGTCATATTGAAGTAAAGCAACCAACTTGATGCATTTCAGATGAAATATCAAAACAAAGATGTATTGGCTTTAGCCCAAAGCCAAAGTTTTTATAAACGATGTAACCTTTTGCCCACCACACTCAGGAATTTAACTAAAAAGAAATCTAAAAATCCATTTATAGGTAATTTCTACTTGAAGCTTATAGGTATGAAAACAGGTTTATTTCAAGTGTAATAACCAAATTTCATGTGGGTTATTTGGGAAAACTTTCACATGACATTAATATGCCATAAATTGTGATTTACAAAAACATTCTCACATCCTGTCTGGGGTGAGATTGTAATTTGTCCAATGAACTTTCCACTGAAAAACAAAATGGCAAAACTGACAAACTAATCTAGCTATGCACGTTTTGTTTTGGAAACTTGCTATTCTCAAATGTTCCCTGAATTTATTTTTGAAAATTCTTTGGAAAATTCAAGGAAAAAAATTGGTCTTTTGAGAAATACCTTGAGTGTTAGATTTTGTATGTCAAAGGAGTATTGGATTTCTTGTTAGCAGGTTTTTTTTCTTTTTTGACCTTTTGCCTTTTTTTTTCTTGTACTATTTATTGTGTCTATGATTGATTTAGTAGGTATGTATTTTATTCTGATGTCTGAACTTTTAAAATATATTGTGTTTCTTATGTTTCAATTTGATAAAATAGATGTATAAGTTAAAAAAAATGATTTGTGTATGTCTTATCTATTTGATTGAATGCGTCTTCCAGATAATAGACATTTCATATTGGATGGATGGATGGGTGGCTGCTTTGAGTGCAGGTGGATAGGTACAAGTCACAGCTTTGCTACATACTAACTCTCTGGACTACAGCAAATTAAAGATATAAACCTCTGTTTCTTCAAATGTGCATAATCATAGTTCCAGACAGGGTTGTGGAGATTAAAATAAATTATGCATGTAAAGAACTTTGTATCACAGTTGGCACATGGTGAGGGCTCAGAAATATTAGCTGTTGTTATTACTCATATTAACATAAGAATACATGGCTTTAACCACATAAACCATTTTTTTAACTTAAGAGTAAATTATTACAACATGTAAGAATTATGAATGTATTGACTGTAGCAGATTTGATACCAGTAATTTTCTAATCACTATAGCTCAAATTCTTCCATCCATAGGAACAGGGAAGGGTAAAAGAACCAGAAGCTTCTTTATCTAAATTTAGAATTACAAGCATAGCTTAGATATGAAAACATTCAAAAGCTTTACTATGATACAACAGCTGGTTGTATTATGTACCGTTCTTGCCTGGAGAATCCCAAGGACAGGGGAGCCTGGTGGGCTGTCGTCTATGGGGTCGCACAGAGTCGGCCACGACTTAAGCGATTTAGCAGCAGCAGCAGCAGCCGTATTAAAGCAGCATCATTTCGTGCAGTTTAAAATGTTTACAAATTCTAGGTAAGCATTCTTAAAATAGGTCTTTCCCTCTAGGGTGACACTGAGATTCCCAAAAAGGGTGATAACATTTTATTAATAAAAGATCTCTAATGGGGTTGAGATCATTAAGCAGCATAGCCCTCAAATTATACCAACTTTCACCTAGCCTTCTCTAGAGGAAGAAGCAGCCTGATTTTTTTAGGCAAAAGAGTAAGTCACTGAGGTCTGCCCGCACTTCGTTTCCCAAAGAGAAGCCTGCGCAGAAGGAGGGCGCGCAGGCGACCGGAGGGGTTAGGTCGCGCTCAGCGCAGGCTGGCTGTTCCAAGGGCCCTGTCCGCTTTCCCCCTGACTTGCACGGCCGGGCACCCCTTGGCGGCGGCCTGGGCGCCCCCCAGCCCCAGGCTAATGCCAACGGGCGGTGGGCTCCTCGGCCGAAGCTCCGGCGAGGCCCGCGTGCCGCGGCTGGGCTGCCTCCCGGCGCGCGCTTACACACGCGCAGCTTGTTTGGAACTTGAGCAACGCCTCCTGTTTTCTTTCCACCCTATTTCTGTTTGTGCAGAGCTGGCCTTTTCTGGCAGGAAGTGCCAGCCATTTAAGGAGTGCAGGCGATTCCCGACAGCCGGCCCCCTCCCCCGCCGGGCCGCCTTGCTCCCAGCTAATTGGCCTGGAGACCGACCGGGCTTAGCCCTGCGAAGGTTCGCATTTTAAAAATGTCTTCTTTTGTCAGCTTGAGATTTTCCAGCATTTAAAAGCGGAAAGGAAGCGAGGAATACAAGGAAGCTATTAAAGATATATTAAATAAACTCTACTGGGATCAAGCGTGTGTTTAAGAGAAAATCTGTAACTTTTGCAAGGGAACTTTTGGTGATTGCTTATTATTTTAACAAAGAGGGAGGGAAGGAGGGACAGAGAGAGTTGGTTTTGTCCCTGAACTGGAGAAGCAGATGTTTAAAGGAGAGGGGCAGGAAGCAGCTCTGACAAATGAAAGGATTTTTGATTGAGTTCATGAGCTAAAGTTTCCTGCCAGTAATTCATTCAACCCTAGGCTACAAAAAAGAAAAACCCTCATAATTGAATTTTAATCGCCCAACTTTTTAACATACAACCAGAACAGTCAAGTGGAGCTGCCACAGGTAAAACAGAAATAACGCTGTAAACTGATCTTAGATGATTATTTATTGGTAGTTTTTAAAAAATTATGATCTCCTTTGCTTCATACTGCTCCTCCTTTTATGGGTGCCTGTGGACCAGAGGCTATTCCTTACTGTCTGTGTAAGTTAAAATCCTTTGTGCAGACTTTTTTTTTTTTTCTTTAAGCTGTTTTGTGAGCAGGTGCAGATGGCTTTCATGATCTGAGCCAACTGAAATGTTCTGTTTCAGCCTGCAGAAACTGAGGTTTTTAAAAAATGAAATAACCGCGTTTTGTGCTGTATCTATAATTCAGCTGGAAAATGTGTTCTCCATTTTATGATGAAATCTGCCACTTCTGTTTCTTCTCTTAATGAATTTGGTTTGTTTACAGCCTTAAGGAAATCTTGTCACTAAAAGCCACCCTCAACACGCCTGCAGTATTTTTCATTCTGATGATTTCACAACCAGGGCCATTGCAAAATATGAGTAAATGGGTTTTCTTTCTTTTTTTTTTTTAATCCCTGGAGATTTTTAAGAACTTTTTTTCCTTTCTTTTTTCTTCACAGTGTATTCAAGTAAACAGTTTCAGGAAAACTTGGAAACATTTGAGACTTTTGTACCTTTTCGTAAATATAATATTAAATAAGCCAGTTTTCTTAGTGAAGTCTCAGAGTCTTATACCAAGTGACAAAAAGTAGGGAGTCCATGCATCCTAAAAACTCTAGGTTTGGTGCTTGCATTAATGAGTCCTCCCGCAAAACAAAGTCAAAAGCAAATTAACTCCTCTGGAGTACAGAAGCTTCTGTGGCCATCACTGGTGCTAAGCCACAGCTCTGTGCTCAGTCACACTCATATGGGCAGGCCATAAACCAAATGGCCATAGCCAAAATCCAGAATCACAGAATGGGCTGCACCTTGAACTGAACAGACCCAAATGTCAAACTGTAACTAAACCAAAACATGTCCATAAGTAGGCCTGATGAACTAGTTTAAACCAGCATGATACTTGCGTACTTTCTAACATGACTGAACAAAGCCAAACTAGAACTTCAAAAAAATTCCACAGACTTAGCCTGAAACAAACCAAGAGCTCATTGGTCTGGATCTGTGTTCCTGTGTTGTTTACGGGATCCCAGCTGGAAATGAAGGGTTTGGATCCTGCTCTGATATCGACCTTCAAGATAATGACTGATCCAAGGCTACCAACTCAGGAAAGAAATGTTAAGGGGCAATACCTGGTATGTTGTCAGTGAAACTGAAAGTCACTCAGTTGTGTCTGACTCTGTGACCCCATGACTACACAGTCCATGGAATTCTCCAGGGCACAATACTGGAATGGGTGCCCTTTCCCTTCTCCAGGGGACCTTCCCAACCCAGGGATCAAACCCAGGTCTCCCACATTGCAGGCGGATTCTTTACCAGCTGAGCCACAAGGGAAGCCCTGAGATACCAAACTGAGAGTTTGGACTGGATAATTTCCTTTGGGTTGGGGGTTGCGGGGGACGGCGGAGAGGGCTGTCCTGTGCATTGTAAGATGTTTAGCACCATCTCTGAACTCTACCGACTAGGTGGACTAGATGGACTAGATGCGAGTTTGGCATTGTCAAATATCTGGGGTGGGGGGTGGGGGGCGAATTGCCCCCTGCTGGGAACAACTGCAGTAATCATCAACATTGTTTCCAAAATGCTGTTGTATCAGTTGTGTTGATTGCATTAATATTTAGGAGATATTGGAAAGAAAAGCTGTTCACATTTATCTGCCCGGAAGGATCATCTAATAGATGTTTGTCCTCATTTCAGAGCTGGTGTCTCTGCTAAAGCAAGAAGCCCTTTATGTTAGAAAGTCCATGCATGGTGTTATTGTGAGGCAGAGCTAAGGGAAATACTGTAAGTTATAGAAGTTATAAGTTATTCATAAGCACACTCTTTTATAAAAACTCGCCCTCACACCAATTTATGGTGTCAGTGATAAAATGATTCTAGAATCTTCTGATCACACCTTGTTTATCTTCATACTCTGAAAAAAAAGTGGCAGAAATATTTCAACATATTTGAGTCTAGTATTTCCAGTTCACGGTGTAGGGAGATGCTGTTTGATCCAGCCTGCCTACATACCCTACAATGAATTATTATATATTAGAGGGTTATTTGGGGAGAGTTAGACATCTTAATTATAACATTCTTTTTTTTTTACTTTGTGTGTATATAGTGTGTGCCTTTGAAGTAAAACTTATAGTTATTCTGTGCTTCAATGAGACTTTTCATTTTTACATATTGTAACGGCACCTTTCCCTTGACAGTTTTCATTTGTGAGGAAGACTCATTTGTACATCAGAGCATTATTTGGAACAGTGGGTTTTGCCAAGATTATAATGTGGTAATTGCATCTAAAATTGAGCTATGCCAAAACACTGCAAAAGTAATAATAAATCCACTAAACATATAACACTGACACAGACAGTTCATCAACTTTTCTTAATACTGTGAAAAACAAATTTTCTTTTTTTTTTTGTCTGTGAGGAAAACATGGGGAAAGAATCATCACCATGTAAAATTGAACAGCTAATCGAGTTTTCCAAATGGTTTACTTTAATGGTGATTTAGCATTCTAAGGCACAGACCCTTAGCTTTTGTTTAGCTTTGGTCTTTAATGTAGATTATAAATCTAACCACTATATAGCAACAAAGAAAAAAGTTATTGGTTAATATGTCCTCATACAATGTAACTGATGACAGTGCCTGTGAAGCTTTTAATGACAAGAAAATACTCCCTTAATCTCAATTGATCCCTATAACCACTCTGTTCAGAATCAATGATTTTCTTATTTTACCAATGAGAAAACTGCAGCTTGGAAGTGTGATGAAGACATGAGCATGTCAGCATAGCTGTGGGAGGGATCAGGGAGAGAGGGATACAAATATTCCAGAACTTACTGATCTATCTGCCTCTTTGACCATCATTCTGCTCTGTTACGTGGCTACCACTGTGCTCTAAGATGTAGGTGCCATTTTTCCATTTTCTTAAGATAAAAAAACAGACTCTAAGTGGAAACTGTATGTGGACAGCTTGTAAATGATAGCCCTGGAATTTTGGAACCAGAATCTGACTTTTTTTTTTATTGATTCCCTGGTACCTTGAAGTGAAAAACATAAAAGAAACTCAAAGTGCATTAATTCACACTTAATGTGTAAACTCTTAAACATGAAAAAGTACAATCACATTATGTATGGCCTCAGTTTTTAGGAAAACCAAAACTTTCGAAGTTCTTGATTCTGTCCCAGGGATTTGCCTTTACTCTGAAATTGACCACAATATCCAAAGTGTTTGCAGCATTCAGTGCCTGGCTTTCTGAAGAGCTCTGCCCTAGAGAAATGGTGGCACTGGCGATGACTCCAAAGAGTCAAAAGCTATTCACTTTCATCTCCTCCACTGCCATCACCCAAGAGAAGGAAGAAAATTTACCCCAGTGATCTGCTGTGTAGAGACCCTCCTTCTAGTGTGTTGAATCATCCAAACCTGACATTACCTGCCAGCCACTGAAAGAATAGCACAGCATTTATGTTATGGAAAATCAGAAGGACTGGGCCAGACCATATCAGTGTGTTCAAGTGTGGGAGCTTGAGTATTTAATAAAACAGTTCTGACATTCTTAAGTGGGCTCCCCAGGTGGCTGAGTGGTAAAGAATCCCCCTGCCAGTGCAGGAGACGCAGGAGACGCGGGTTCGATCCCTGGGCTAGAAAGATTCCCTGAAGGAGGAAGTGGCAACCCACTCCAGTGTTCTTGCCTGGAGAATCCCATGGACAGAGGAGCCTAGCAGGCTACAGTCCATGGGATCACAGTCAGACGTGAGTGAGCGACTCCGCAGCACACACTACATTCCTAAAGATGTTAGTGTGATTTACATCTGTCATTGCAGTCGTACTGTGTCAACCTGCCTCAGCCCTGGCTGGCCAGTCTGTGCCTCTCAGATCTAGTCCTGGTCTCACATGCTGTTCCCAGCTTGGACTTGAACCACAGCGCCTCTTCATTTGGGCTTCCCAGGTGGTGCAAGTGGTGAAGAACCTGCCTGCCATTGCAGTGGATGTAAGAGACGTGGGCTCCATCCCTGGGTTGGGAAAATCCACTGGAGGAGGGCATGGCAACACACTCCAGTTTTCTTGCCTGGGAAATCACATGCTCAGAGCAGCCTGGCGAGCTATGGTCCATAGGGGCCCAGAGTTGGACACAACTGAAGCAGTGTAGCATGCAGGCACGCACGCATGCACCACTTCATTCTGTTGTTTTCCACAGGCTCCTGAAGCCCAGAGTTGATACTTATTCCTTTGGACAATGACCCTTCAACAGACCCCTTGTTAAATTCCTTTCTACTTAGTTTGGTTTCTCCAAGAAGCTTCCATCAGCTGTATTCCATTAGTGACTCAATAATATTCTACGCCATTTTGTGAACAAGTTCTTTATCTGACTGACTCTGTACATTCCAGACACTTGAATAAGTCACATTTCTTGTCTTACCTCTTCTAGTAGGTTCTGGCTCAACAACAGACAAATACTGTATGACCTCACTTATATGTGGCACCTAAACTACCAAACTTATAGAAACAGAGGCTAGATAGGGGGTTACCAAGGCCTAAGGAGGTGAGAGAAATGAGTGACAGTGGTCAAAAGGGCCACACTTCCACTTATGAATGAATGGGGATCGACTGTACAGCATGGTGTCTGTAGCTAACAATAGTGAAATGCATATTGAAAGTTTCACTTTATATGAAATTGTAAATCAATTATACTTCAATAAAATAAACAGAAAAAAAGGAAGTCGTTAAGAGTAAATCCTAAATGTTCCCACCACAGACACATACACACACACCAAAAAATGGTAACTGTGAGGTTAGGATGTGTTAGCTAACTTTATTGTGGTAATCATTTTGCATAAAAGTTTATCAGGTCATCCTGCTGTCTACCTGAAACACTCACAATGTTGTGTCAGTTATATCTCAATAAAGCTAGGACAAAAAAAAAAGCATTAGTAAGCACGCCTTGACATATCAAATCTAAAATGGAAGTTTCGTCTGCAGCCATAGTAGCTACAATGACACCTACTGTTGGAAAAGGAGTTATTGATCCAGGAGCTGAACTTGAACTTCTCTGGGGTGGGGGGCGGGGATAGTTCGGAACAGTGACAACCATGGCTGTCACCAAAATACCACTGCAGAGACAACCAGGCTTGGATTCACCGTGGAGATTATGTTCAAAATTGGGTTCTCTTTCCCTGGTCTCTCAAATGATTTCCAGAGGTTAGCCACTCAGAGAAAAAAATAGATCTTCTCTCACTAGGAAGTAAAGAATGTGCTATTTGACTTGAAACATAACACAAATGTTCCTTGGCTCAGTTTTGTTTTGTGTCTGATGAGCCTAATGCTTCTCTTCCCCTTTATACAAACCCGTCACTGGTTTCTTAGGTGAGGTGTCCCAGCATGAAATGCTTAGATCAGATTTTATAATAGTGTAAGTAACAGTTTTCCTGTCTCCTCAATATTAATGAAACAAGTAAAGCCTGTACTAATGGCTTGTCCTCTGAGCAGGGTATTTCAGGCCTAATTCTCTTTAGAGCACAGCTGGCATGGAGTATGCAAAAGCTCCTCTGGTTCCTTTAGCCACTTAAGTACTAATTCGGTGTCATGGAAAACATTAGGCTGTGTTCATACAAGCAGAACAAAGCAGAATATTGAGCAATTTTATCAATGTAATAATTCGGCTCGGTTGATGTTTCTACTTAAAACAGATGTTTGAGTTGTCAGGATGCACCCAAAGTGTTGGTTGAAATAAACAGCTTAGCAGTTTCCTCTCATTGCACAAGCATTCTGAACAATGGGCAGGTGTGACCTGTGCAAATCTGTGAGCCTTGAAGAAACTGGACTAACTGTAGAAGATTGTATCATTTTCCAAATGGGTTATACCCATAGCCAGACTCAATGCATGATTATTACATTAAAGAATGAAGGAGTGAACTGTTAAGTTTTGTAACCGTTTTGGCCTGTACTTGATCAGTTAGTCAAATTTCATACACTTACTGTGTGTTCTCTCTACATCTCCTCCTTCATTTACTTAGCTCTTTTCTTATGAATTTAGGTATTCCACCCTGCAAGTAATGACTGAAATGGTCCCTTTCATTTGGCCGGGGCATTCCATATATATTTATTAAGATTATCCCATTTGGGGGTTCCACTGTATGACCTTACTGCTGTTCCTGATATAAAAGTTTGACGTGTAGTCACCCACAATACAACTGGCAAGCTACGTAAACTTTCAAGCTATATGAAAACTGCTGTTATGGATTGGAAAAAAAAGTATTTATGGGATGTTTTCTGCCTAACAGTTCACTAGAAATTATGGAAAACAGCTTCATCCATTGGAAGCTGACAATCTCATTGGAGAAAGAAAACTAACTCACATGAACCAGTTATAAAGAAGAAATGAAATGTGTTATGCTGGCCAGACTCTTAGTGCTGAGAAGAATAAAGTGTTAATTGTGTGGGAGAGACAGTAAACCTCAAAGGCATTCAGGAAGGTAGAGATCAACATGGGCTGAGGCCATCTAGGAAGACTCTCAAAACAAACCAACAGTATTTATAGGCCTCTTCTATGTTCAAAGCATCGTGAGGGCTGGAGAGAAGTGTGATCACAGAGATGGGACTTAAGTAGGATCCCAGCGGATGAGAAAATTACTGACTGGCCAAGAAGTGAAGGTAAAGTGAAATACACGGCTGGGGGAGGGGCGGGGGCGGGGGAGAGCCACAGCTCCGCTAATCAGCTTAACGCTGCAGTTCTTCCTTTGAAAACTCCTTAGACTGATGCAGATATGCCAGCTTAGATTTTTTAATCCATTTTGGCTCATGCTTGGTCTGCAAAATATTAGCATCCAGTTCAGAGGTTTCTCTGTAAGAGAGAGAGAGAAAAGCAGATAGTGCTGTTCTCGGGGATTTGGGAAGATGATCTAGCAGAAATGATGGATGGTGCACTAGTGTCTTTTTCTTGCAAAGAAAGGCACTACAGAAAACAAAGGTGCCAGCTAAAAGTCTATCCTGTGTGGTAAATGCAGAGAATTCAGGATCACTTGTGTGTGTGCATGTGCGCTCAGTCATGTCTGACTCTTTGCAACCCTGTGGACTGTAGCCCACCAGGCTGCTCTGTCCATGGGATTTCCCAGGCAAGAATACTGGAGTGGGTGGCCACTTCCTGCTCCAGGGGATCTTCCCAACCCAGGGATCGAAGCTGTATCTCTTGTGTCTCCTGCATTGACAGGCAGATTCTTTACCACTAGTGCCCCCTGGGGCAGTATCCCTGAGAAGATATGAATGTGATGTTGGTAACCAAGCTCTATTATTCAGGGTTATTTGGGTTTGGGAAAGTGCTCTCATTTGTTAAGTACTTCTTCATGTTTCAAAATACAGTGTTTCAGAGTGAGCATTCATTATGCTTTCTAAATTCCATATATATGCTCGTTCTTATTCAAAATCCCCTGCTATGGAGACCAAGAACCAGTCATTTCTGGTTTAGAGATGCAGTGATACCTGCCAACACCTTTATTTTCCAGGCAGAAAAGAAATGGTAGAAAAATGTTTATTTTGAAGATAACAGGCTTGCTGGTTTTAAAATCATAGTCATTAGCATTGAGATCTAGTGACTTTTCTGCTCTCTATTTCAAGTACTTTAGATGTTTTGGATTTTAGGATAATATCACAAGTATTCTGTAAAGACAGCAGACACAAAAGTTCATTTAGTTGTTGGGGCAGTTTGGGAAGGGAGGAGACTGTTCTGCTCTAGCATCATTTTGTTAATTTTGTAGCCTTCTGTCGTGTGTCTAGAGAGAAATTGTGTCATGTAGAATATGCCCGTAGCATTCAAGTTCGGATAGTGCACAGCCTCCTTCCTACTGAAACAAAGACATTTTGCTTTGGTAATAAGTGCAAAGTGCTTTTTTGGTGTGAGGCCTCCTGCCATTTCCCTCAGGATTCCAAAGTGGCAGCAGAGACAGGACGCTCGCTTACCAAAAACACGATAGAAAAGAGCGTTCATCTCCGGCACAAGCAGTACGGTGCATCTGTTCTAGGAAAGTGTGGGCCAGATGTGCTGCCTTGTCTGAAACAGATTTTATTGCTGTTTACATTCTCTTTCCAGCTCTAATCTGCAGCTTTCTGGCATGTCCATGATACGGTAGCGAGGGGGTATCATCACTTGGTTGTTAAATGCTTGAAATGATGTGAAACATTTCACTGTAAACTTGGGTTTTGAAGAAAGGCTTCTTTATAAACTGATTTGGATTTCTTTACAATATCATACAATGAGGAAAGGTCTTAACCCTAGGCAAAGAGAAATTTAGAGGGAATTAATATGGAATAGATGATCACGTGGGCTAACTCTCCATCTTTTATAGATAAAAAGTCAACCTTGAGGGAAGTGACTACTTGCCCAAGGTCGGATAGAGGTTTACTGGCAGAACGCAGTTTAAAATCCAGGTATCTTGACTTTCGATCTGAAGAAGGGATGCAGATTCCTCCAGGTCAGGAGACAGAAAACTTTACTCTGTGAAGGACCAGATTGTGAATAGTTTAGGCACTGTGAGCCACATGGTTACTGTCAGAACCACTCAGCTCTGTCCCTGTACCTGAAAGTAGCCCCAGAGACAATATGTAAACAAGAGTGTGTCATTGTTCTAATAAAACTTTATTTACCAAATCAGTCAGTGGGCCACATTTGGTCCTCAGGCTATGGTTTGCCAACCTTTGCTCTAGATCTTAAGGAGGAAAATAGGCATGAAAGTCTCTTTGGGAGCTTCTTTATGAGCCACATCCAAATCTGATCTGTCATGGAGAATGTCAGTTTTTCAAAGGTCCAGAGGGTGCAATTAGTTAGATAAAATTGCTCTGACTCGGGCAAAACTGACTCTTTTTATAGCTTTCCTGAGAAAAGTTGTGAGAATTTCAGCGCTCAAGAGTCATTCTTCAGGATTGTCCTTATGTCACTATTGCTCCACTTAAATGTGGAAAATTTATGTTTTTCTATGCCTTTCAGAATTTAAATCCACTCACCACAGAGGTCTTCTGTTGTCACTGTTGGATTTTATTAACTTGAGTAATCTCTTTAAAAATCTCTTCTTCAATTAAAAGTAAATACATTTCTAAAATATGTTTTTCAGAAACAGGATTCCAAAGAGTTTTCCAGTTTAATAGCAGTTAAGAAATGAAAATGAAGCTTTTCTAAAATATCCGTATATTTTTATGTAGTATTTCTCTTGGAACAGAGGAATGTTGAAGTTTCTTAAGTTTGTGTGTGTGTGTAAATGAGTGTGTAAGTGTGTGTCTGTGTCTGTGAGAGAGAGAGAGAGAGAGAGAGAAAGGGAAAGAAGGAGAGACAGAAATAGAGATCTTTAGGAGGCAAATCAGAGGGATTACCTACATCTCTAACAATAGCTGGCCTGATGATGCTAAGTGAAATAAGTATGACAGAGGAAGATAAATACTATATTACTTATATGTGGAATCTGCGCAAAATACAACCAGCTAGTGAATATAACAAAAAAGAAGCAGACTCACAGATATAGAATAAACTAATGGTTACCAGTGGAAAGAGGGGAGGGGGAGGGGCAGTATAGGGAAGAAGTTTTAAGAGGTACAAACTACTAGGTATAAACTAAGATACAAGGATATAGAGTATAACATGGGGAATATGGCCAATATTTTATAATAACCATAAATGGAGTATAACCTTTAAAAGCTGTGAGTCAAGGTTGATCTGGGAGAATGTAATTTTAGTTCTTTTTCATTTTCTTCTTTGGTATTGTTTTATAAAGAATGGAGGAAAGCATTTACATATCTAACTTTCCCCCACTATAAATGTTTCATTTTCAAAGATAATAGTGTTATCTATGTATAATAATTATTTGGAGGGTAATTAAAAGGAAAGTTATCTATTTTAATGTTCCTTTTATTAGGAATTAATTACCATAATCCCTCACTCATTTCCTGTGGTTGTGTTGGTCTCTAAAATAAATTTGGAATGATAAATAACCTGACTATTCAAACTTGCTTTTCTTTCGGTAGTGGATATTACTTTTTCATTCTCTTTAGTTTGCTTTAAAAGTTCATGTAAATGTTCTCATTGCATAATTGATGGTATTGAAAAAATTGGTCTATACGAGCAAATTATTAAGAGGTTAATATTCTTCTGAGGAGGCTTCCCCGGTGACATAGGCAGTAAGAATCTGCCTGCCGTGCAGGAGACCCAGGTTTGATCCCTGGTTGGGAAGACCCCTGAAGAAGGGAATGGCTTACCCACTCCAGTATTCTTGCCTGGAGACTTCCATGGATAGAGGAGCCTGGTGGGCTCTAGTCCATGGGGTTGGGAAGAGTTGGACACGACTGAACCGCTTTCAATTCTTTTTCATCCTTCTTCAGAAACTAGGTACATACTAAGACATTGGGTTTCATTTTATTTTGTTTTATTAATGTCTACAGTTCAAAGCTTAAATAAGACATTTCTTTCTTTTCTCATCAGTCTCCAGGACTTATTAAAAGGGGGGTAAAGAGAGGGCATGTTGACCAATCTCTGGTTCTAATACTCCAATAATGTGACCCAAGCTTTCTGGGCCCTGCATCTGTGGACCCATGTCCTGGTAGAAATTCCCTTCCCCTCCTTTCCATCCACTCACATCCTGCCCAGACCTCAAGTCCCTCTCTTAGGACCACAGGTCTTTAGAGATCTTTCTTTGGATAATTGCCCACCACAAGGATCTTTACTCTTTTGGAATTTGTCTGTCACTTTCAGTTTGTGCCAAACAATTTCTCACTTAATTATATGTTAATTTGGATCACTCTCTGGTGGTTTAAAGCATAGTAAGAAGCACATCATTTGTGCAGACATTTCAAGAAAAGGCAAATGGCTCATGGGGACTCATGAGAGTCACATCACTGAGATGTGATGCTTAGGGAGGGCCACATGTACCCATAGGGAGGAATCACCTTGGAGGGTTGGTTAAAATTAAACTCTGGCCCTCAGATCCGCAAGCACAATGACTTGAATGTCAGTATACCATGTGTTGCTACATCAACTAAGGCAAACTCACCTTCATCTGATTGTCAGAAGCTGATTAGAATGCTGGTTTATTCATTTTCAACATGAAAACTAGGATAACCAGACACTCAGGTCCTCAGGTGAATGCATCATCTACCTCTGAGCAGGTTATGTGAGTTCCATTATCACCATCAGAACTCCTGGTGAACATAGAATCAAGGCAAACGTGATTAGTCAAATTATTTGAGTGTTCAAGGGATTAGAACAAAGGACTAATGACTGGTTCTAAGACTGGTGACGTGTTTTTACCATAAGGATAAGCCTGCACACAGAATTGGAAAGGTAGTGACCTTTGGTGGGATAAGGTTGAACTCTAGACAGTGCTTGTATGAATGGTTACTCTGTGACTTTCTCAATGACCCTATGTATGAGCAACCAACCTTCTTTCCTACTAGCAAATTTTTTCTAAAGACTTTAAATAGACTTGGTTAGTTTCCAATCGAGTCTTAGTCTCTTGAATTTGATTTTTTTTTTTTTTCATCTCTGCTCTGAGCAGAGCAGAGATTACCCATTATACGTAGGGAAATCTCATTTCCATCATTTCTGATTCCTCGGGTGTACATCTCATTGTTGCCTTCTTCTACCTCCTAAAGTAAAAGTGAAGTCGCTTAGTCGTGTCTGACTCTTTGCGACCCCATGGACTGTAGCCTACCAAGCTCCTCAGTCCATGGGATTTTCCAGGCGAGAGTACTGGAGTGAGTTGCCATTTCCTTCTCTAGGGGATCTTTCCAACCCAAGGATCGAACCCAGGTCTCCCGCATTGTAGGCAGATGCTTTACCATCTGAGCTACCAGGAAAGCCCCAGGAAACCTCCTGTAGTAGGTACCACTAAATATTGAGTGATTGATCATCTCCCAGCTCCAGTACAGAATCCTTCATGGCACTGATTGCACAAACATTTATTTATTCAGTGTTTAGGAAGCAAACATATTTAGTATCCACTATGTTTCAGCATTTTTGAAGTTAATAGGGATTCAGAGATGAGTAAAACACAATGCCTTTCCTTAGTAACTTCATATTTAAAAGGCAAGTGTGTAAAACAAGTACAATCACATGTTTTGGGTGCCATGATGAGAATAATGGTGGGACATAAAAGAGCAAATAATTGATTCTATTTGTGAGAATCAGGAGAGTTTCCATTGAGAGGAAAACTATATTGGTTAAAATTCCTTACACATGCAGTTTTTATTATAAATTGTCTTAGATATCAATTCAGATTTTAAAATCTGATATCTTTCTCATTCATTCCATTCACTTGCCATTAAACACTCATGCCTAATCTAAGTTTGGAATGAAAGTCACTAAACACATCTTTCACTATTTCCTGATTTACTAAACATGGAAATGTAGCTCAGGACCTGAGCGTTTGGTGATCTCATGTGACCATGAGAACATTAAATAAGGAAGGAAGTGCAGGAGTGAATATGATGATCTCTTACAAAGCCTCCATCTGGGTAGAGCGGTAAGCATTAATTAGCCAGGCAAGTGTCACATCTATTCTATAGACATCACAACATATTAAGCTTAATATCAAACCATTTCCTGTCAACCATCCTCAAAAATACACATGAATGAAATCAGAGAACCCGGTGACTCTATAAATCTCACATTGGCCAAGACAGAATCATTGTACTCTGATGCTAGCAGTCTTGAAAATCAGAAAATCCTAGACTCAGTTGTCCCTTTATACTCTTTAGTAAATAATTAAATCTTGGTGTATTCTCTTACTCATATGAGGAAAGACAGCTAGTATAATCTGGTCTTAATCTGAGCAGATAGGATGCCATAAAATAAATGAGATGCAGTGCTGTTCTTCCAACATGTTAGCTACTTCAGTTTCCTAAATTTAAAAGAAATATGCATAAATCATCAAAAGAACATATGTATAAATCATTCAAAGAGCATTAAGTGAAATAATGCTTTTAAACTGAGAATCAATATGTACTAATATATATAAATATATATATTTATAAGATAAAATGTATAAATGTTTGAAAGAATATTTTAATGCATTTTGATGTATTTTTGTAAACTGGAATTTTTTGCACAAATGTTATCATATCCATATTCTAAAGAGCAAAAGATTTTCTTTCTAAAAATGGACCAAAGGACAGTCATATGGTAGAAAATCTTTCATTAATCAGACTAGATTTCATTAAAAGTGTTTTTTAAAGCTGTTTCAATTTTCACATTATCCTGTTGAGGATAACAATTTTGAAAACTTGCCAACTGCAGATAAGAATAATGTTTGTATCCTAAGATAACATTTTCCTTTTTAAGAGAAGATTTCTCTGATTCTAGGATACCAAAATACAGCAAATAAATTTGTATTTTCCATATCCACATCCACTTTTCTGCCTTTTATATCTAGCTTTGATTTTGCAAGGTGGAATGTTATATGAAAGTAGACACAAAGTGGCTATATTTCTTTCTAGCCCAAAGATTCCACAATTTCTCCAAAAGTTGAATAAATACCCCAAATAATTTAAAATGTCTTGAATAGCAGATTCTACTTTTTTTTTTTTCCTGGTATAATGGACTGAAGCACTCTTTCTTATTTGTGTTCTTTATGGGTTTAAAGAAAATATCTGTGAATTCTTAAGTGAGTTAATCAGTTCATATTTATTGATCTCTTGTGTTCAAGGCATCTTGGTAGGTGCTGTAGGGGTAATGCAAATAGAAGTCTATATTCTACACCCAGACTGCTGACAGACTAGATGGAAAGACTATAGATACACAGTGGGAAATGCTTTGGTCTTCCCAGGTGGCTCAGAATTTAAAAATCCACCTGCAGTGCAGGAGATTCAGGTTCGCTCCCTGAGTCTGGAAGATCCCTTGAAGAAGGGAATGGCTACACACGCCATTCCCGCTGTTCTTGCTGGGGAAATCCTATGGACAGAGGATCCTGGTGGGCTACAATCTATGGGGTTGCGAAAAAGGGACTAAACAATGGGAAATGCTTTACAACGTGATGCACAAGCATTATGGGGTAAGGGAGCCTCTAAGAAGAGAGCAGTGATCCAGAGGAAGGCCTGCAGCTCTTGGGGTCACAGAAAGCTTCCTGGAGGAAGAGATAGACCCCTGTAGGATTTTCGAACTGCTTCCAAAAGAGCATGTAGAAACTCTCTGAGGTATAACTGTCCTTTCTTGGAAATAGAATTTGATTCTTTAAGTATTTAACAGCTTTTTCAACTGCATGTTGCTTTCTTTTTGCCATTAATAGATTTCTTGGTGCTTTGGGGTTGAATTTGTGTTTTTCTCTTCTCTTTACTTATCTGAGAAATTCTGGCACTAGCCAGGTTGGGGGATGTTTTTGTTCAGACATTCTTAAGTTATTTGGTAAGAAGTAAAGTCTTTGTTGCATTTTTCTGCTTAGAAACTGCTTTTTCTTTGTCTTTGTTTAAATCTTAAACTCAGTAAAAAGCTCTTTATTTTTATAGGGTGTACTGCAAAGCAATATCTTGGGAGGTGAAAGAAGAGAAAACGCTTTTTTTCTCTTTTTCCCACTGGAAGTAGCCATATTTTCAGAAAATATTTAATACATTTAAAGATATCCCAAACAACCTTAACAAGAGAATGCATGCACACGGTTACATAAAAGAGCCTCAGCGGTTTCCATGCCCATATCAGCAGGCCTCAAAATTGCTTGTGAACGACGGGAAACCGTGGCCTTGTGCCAGCCAGAAGCAGCATCACCCGAATGGAATTCACAGTTACACTGTTAAGACTTATAAATACAGTGAGGGTCCGAGAGCCAGGACCTTGAGGCAAATCAGGCTTGTCTGGTCTGGTCTGGTCCGGCTGACTGAGCAAGCGAGCTCTCTTTGCATGAGGCCTTCCTCAGCGTCGGTGACTAAACTTGTTTGTCCCCAAAGCTAAAATGTCCCAAGGGACAGGGGGACAGTAGCCATCCATTTTCTTGCCAGACACTCTCCTAAGTGGGGCAGGAAGTCATCCTGAAAGTCAGGGAGGAATGTGGTTGGTCTGGGGACAGTGTTTGGAAGTCAGGAAAGTGCAACCATTTTCGAGTGTGAATTCATTTCCCTTCAGAGAAACTATGCCAGGTCCTAGGAACTGGGTGCTGTCACAGGAGATAAAAGCAAGTACATTAAAGAAGTGGGTCTAGAAAGACTGGTAGGAAAATAAAAATGCAGCCCAGCGATTACAGGGAGGGGTGGGTGAAGTTAGCCGAGGCCACCGGGAGGGAGCCAGGCGGCTGAGGTGACCGGAAGCCACAAGTGACCGAGACTAGGCTGACCAGAAGCTCAGCAAGGAGTCCTTTCTCCCCTACCCTGCTGACCAAGAGGGGAAAACTGGAGAATTAAGTTCATCATGATTTCAATCCACGGCTGGAGGTGGAACCAGAAGCCGTTACGACAATAACAGCAACAACAGCAGTAATCTACTAAGCGCTTATTCTGTGCCAGGCTTCAAGCTAAATACATTCACTGTATGCATTTTCTCAAGCTCATGACAGCCGTGTGAGGAAACTATTATTGTCTCCATTTTACCCATGAGGAAACTGAATCTTAGAGAGGAAAAACGCATGCCAAAGGTCACATAACTGGATAGTAAGAACTTGGGCTGTACCCAAGTGTGTTTAACTTGAGAGCTCAGGCTCTGAACACACACTGCGCTGCTCGTTTATTCATTTATTCACATATTCACATCTGTTTTACGTACCTGCAATGTGCCAGGCACTAGAAGAGAAGAAAAGAGACAGCCCTCCTCCCCATATTGCCTGAAACTTATTTCATATGTTCATGAAATAATGATATAAATATATAACTGTAATCTGTGACAAGTAATACTAAGGAAAGTTGATGGGGACAGAGAATGCCTAGGTACTAAGATGAGTATATCTTTGTTATTAAGGGAGCCGTGAACCATAATAAATAAGGTTAAGGAGAGGGATGCGTACTAAGAAATGTAGTATTGTTTAGGGGAAGTTAAGGAGCACTTACCAGAGAAAGAGACACATGCTCTCTTTTTTTTGTTGTTTTGTTTACATTTTTATTGGAATATAGTTGCTTTATAATTGTGTGTTAGTTTCTACTGTACAGCAAAGTGAATCAGCTATACATATACATATATCCCCTCTTTTTTTGGATTTCCCTCCCATTGAGGTCACCACAGAGCGCTGAGTAGAGTTCCCTGTGATATACAGTAGGTTCTCATTGATGGTGGTGGTGGTCAGTTGCTAAGTTGTGTCCGACTCTTTTATGACCCATGGACTACAGCACACCAGGCTTCCCTGTCCTTCACTATCTCCCTGAGTTATTCAAACTTATGTCCATTGAGTCAATGATGCCATCCAACCATCTCATCCTCTGTCATCCCCTTCTCCTCCTGCCTTCAATCTTTCCCAGCATCAGGGTCTTTTCCAATGAGTCAGTTCTTCGCATCAGGTGGCCAAAGTACTAGAGCTTCAGCTTCAGCATCAGTCCTTCCAATGAATATTCAGGGTTGATTAATTGTCTATTTTATACATAGTATCAATAATAGTCTATGTGTGTCAGTCTCAATCTCCCAATTCATCTCATCCCCCCCTTTTGCCCTTGGTATCCATGTTTGTTAACATGCTTTTCAATCTGCAAGATTAAAGGCTGAAAACCAGGCAGAGAGAACATGCAAAGTAGAAGTGCTAGAGCCCTGAGGCTAAGAGAGCTTGACTCAGTCTGTGAATGCTTGTCCACAGGTAATGTGAATTACAGTGAGAATGTCACCTTCAAAGTGCTTCATATCCTTCAGCTGAACCTAAGATTTCTTGATGTTTCCCCAAATGAATTGATATGAAAATACTCTCACTGTCCTTTATGCATTTTTTATTTGCTTTCTGCTAATTTTATCTGATGGGGTGCTCAAGGTTTTAGGGAAGCAAGAGCTACATCTGTCATTGTTGTTGTATTACAGTTCCTAAGATTACATGCAGTTGGGTACTTAATACATGCATTTTTATGATAAAGAGGAAGAAGGGATAGTAAATGTCAATTCAGAGAATAATAGAACGTAGTTACTTTTAACTGATATGCTCAATTAGGAATTGATGCTGAGTGTAAAAAAAAATCTCATCTTTATATATTATGTGAGCTAAGAAATAGATTCATTTTTAATTTTTGCTAAGTGAAGCTCTTTAAAATTTCTTGAAAGTAAATGGGAAATTTTCCAAATTAATGTTCAGCAGTTTGGCATAGGGTGGGGCAGGGGTGGGGGTGGGGAATCTTTTCACTAAAGCAGCTTTTCCAAGGACCAGATTAGTATTAATTAGGGACTGTTTTACTAATGGAATATTTTCCCTGCCATTGATGTCACTGTCCTTCATCCCTGAGGATAGCATTATTGACAGTGATTGTTCTTCTGTGTGATAGACAGACCATTTATCAAACTTGCATTTGTCATACACCCTGAGACAATTGGCCTTGATTTAAAAGCCTGAAGCTGTTTGTCAGGCCTGGCATTGTGTGGGGCCCTAACTGCTAAAATCATAATTGGTCCAGAGCCTTTTCTTGAATTCCACCTGTATTCTTTCTCTGTTACACAAAATAATTCTTAAATAATTTTCCATTCAAGTAGGTGGGGCTCCTCTTATTATTTGTAGTGGGTAAGATGGTGGAGATCACTGGAATTTAGAGTCTTTAAAAACATGCACCTTACCTGATTTGTCTTTGTGTTTCCAAGACTTAGAATAGTGACTGCCCGACAGCAGACACTTTAATACATAGTACAAAGGTAGTACAAAGTAGATTCCAGACCGTGACTTTAGGCAACTGCTGTGAATTTTTTCACCACTTCCATGAATTAATGACCATCGATGTTAAACTATGAATATCTACCGTGAGCATGCATGTAATATTTCTATACTATCTATATCAGTTATCTATCATGAATAATGAGTTTTCTCAAAACTTAGCACCTTAAAGCAACCGACGTTTATTATCTCACAGTTTCTGAGAGTTGGGAATCTGAGAGCAACTTAGCTGGGTGGTTCTGCCTCAGGGTCTCTCATAAGGTAGCAGCAAGGCCAGCTGCTGAGGCTACAGTCATCTGAAAGCTCAAATAGGGCTGGAGGATCTAAGTCCACTCGTGTGGCTGTTGCCAGGAGACCCTACCACGTGGGCCTTTCCATAGAACAGCTAGATTGTCCTCACGACATGGCAGCTGGCTTCCCCCAGAGGGAGTGGTCCATGAGAGATCATTTTTATGATCTAATTTCCCAAGTCGCATACTATCACTTCCACTCTATTCTATTTCTTAGAAAAGAAGTAAGTCACTAAGTCAAGCCTACGTTTAGGGAGACCTACATTTAGGTCCTGCCTTGGAAGGGAGGAATATCAAAGAATTTGTGGACATTGGAAACCACTGAAATATCCAAATATTGAAATCTTTCCAATATATTAACATAATACATGTTTTTCTAAGTGGTACAGTACTTCACAATGTTCCCTTTGTCAAGAAGAAGTGCTTTTAGACAAAGTGCTTTTCTTGGAAATCAGCAAACTGTTTTGAAGTATAAGTAATGCCATTTAAAAAACAAACATCAAGAAAACTCATAACCATTGGACCAAGAACAACCAGTACTTGAAGAATCTGAATAATAACCTTTATTTTTATTTTTCATTCTGTTGTAGTCTATTTCTCTGAAGTTGATGTCAATAAATTTAAAATTAAAAAAATTAAGAGCACCTACTTTGGACCAAGTACTGTGTTACTTACATGCAGTGGAAAGAGAACAGGCATGGGTGCAGAGGTAAAAAGATATAATCTAACCTGAAGAAATGGATAGTGGGGTGGAGATGATGGATGCATACACAAAACGTGATATAATGCCAAGCTCACTGAAATTAGTTTTCTAATAGAGCTACAGAGATAATAGAGCTACAAAGAGAAGAAATTTAATTGAAATTGGAAAATAGGAAGACTTCTGGCAAGCAGTGCCACTTGAACCGACCCTTGGAAGATGAAGGGCCATCCAAGTAGATGGAATCATGGTAGTAAAAACATAGAGACGGGAAGGAATAGCTCTCCTGGGGGAGTTGTCGTGGGGTGGGAGGAAGGCTGGAATTTAAGGATGGAAGGACAAATTAGAGCAGTAGAATGCCATGAGAAGGAATACTCTGGGCAGTGGAAAGCTATGAAAAGGTTGATTGGGCCTGGGTTTGTTTTTTGTTTTTTTGAATTATGTAAGTTTCAGGTGTGCATGTATGCATGCTAAGTCACTTCAGTTCAGTTCAGTTGCTGTCGTGTCCGACTCTTGGCGACCTCATGAATCGCAGCACACCAGGCCTCCCTGTCTCCATCACCATCTCCCGGAGTTCACTCAAACTCACGTCCATTGAGTCGGTGATGCCATCCAGCCATCTCATCCTCTGTCGTCCCCTTCTCCTCCTGCCCCCAGTCCTTCCCAGCTTCACAGTCTTTTCCAATGAGTCAACTCTTCACATGAGGTGGCCAGAGTACTGGAGTTTCAGCTTTAGCATCAGTCCTTCCAAAGAACACCCAGGGCTGATCTCCTTTAGTTGGGTGATCAGCCAACTGATCTCCTTGCAGTCCAAGGGACTCTCAAGAGTCTTCTCCAACACCACAGTTCAAAAGCATCAATTCTTTAGCACTCAGCTTTCTTCACAGTCCAGCTCTCACATCCATACATGACTACTGGAAAACCATAGCCTTGACTAGACGGACCTTTGCTGGGAAAGTAATGTCTCTGCTTTTCAATATGCTATCTAGCTTGGTCATAACTTTTCTTCCAAGAAGTGAGCGTCTCTTAATTTCATGGCTGCAGTCACCATCTGCAGTGATTTTGAAGCCCCCAAAAATTCAGTCATGTCTAATTCTTTGCAATCCTATGGACTGTATCCTGCCAGGCTCCAGTGTCCATGGGATTCCAGGCAAGAATACTGGAATGGGATGCCATGCCCTCCTCCAAGGGAATCTTCCTGACCTAGGAATCATACCTGCATCTCTTACGTCTCCTGCATAGGCAGGCAGGTTCTTTACCACTGTGCACGGCAATATATTTGGCATCTTTATACACTACAAAGTGATCACGATCACAAGTCTGATTACCAACCATCACCATAAAGTTGACCTCCTTTATCCATTTTGCCCACCTCCCAACCCCATTCACCCTGGTAACCACCCAAAGGATTTTGAACAGGAAGATTAATAAATGAATGAACATACTGATATTTTAAGAATTAAAACATGGAAATTGTAATAACTGTTTATTTATGTTTACTATCTGCTAAGCACTTTATGTGTATTATCTCTAGTCTTCAGTGCAATCTTATGAGTGTATTTCCATCACTGTTTTACTGATCAGGACAGTAAGGCTTAAATAGTTGAAATAAATTTCTCTGCAAGTGAGTGGCAGAGTTACGGTGCAAATCCAGGATTGTCTGACTTCACAGAACCATGTTTCTAACATGCATACATAACTCTTTCCTATATTATACATAAAATATGGAAGCATATTGAAGAGTACACATAGACTGTCAAAAAATACTTTAATAAACTGATTATGAGACCAAAGAACTTAGTATTCTTGTCTTTTCCTCTTTTGTCCCTATCCGTAAGACAAATTACCTATTGAGAACATACATTAATTAAATTCCTGGGGAGAAAAATCCAGTCCTCTTCCACCTACACCAGTAACCATAAAGAGATGGTTCAAAAGACCAGTACTGTTGACAATAGCTTCAGAAAGAAAACACTGCGCAGACCTGGCCTCTTACATTTGCAGGGCTCAAGACAAGACAAATGGTGGCCTATACACCATATGTCTAAATATTAAAAAGTTATAAATTGGGTTAACAAACAGTTAGATATTTTGTCTTTCTACTTTGACATATACATTTATAGTGACAAAGTGAAAAAATATATGGAAAGCTAAATACCTAATGACTAAATTTAGTTATTGTTGTGGACATCTGGATATTCTGTTCTTGGGTTGGTGATGTTTCCATGAAAACTAAGTTATTCACAGTTAACAAAGTATTTATTAATCTATAACATTCATTTATTGCCTTATTACGCCAAAATCCTAATCTTGCTGTCATAGCAAAGATTTTTATGCAACTTTTTCTACTGACTTTCATGATCTAAGCTTTAAATTCTAAAGTATTAAAAGTAAAATGTAATTTTATTCAAGGTGGATACAAGTTTCATCACAAGTGTAGCTTAAACATAAATCTGACCAAGTAAAATTTTTGCATGTTCTCAAAAGTTATTTTTCCTCTAAAATCTTCACTTTTCTGTAAAACAAAAGGTAAAATTTGGAGTATAATGAATGAATGTAGACTTTAAATTAAAATGGTTTAAATGAAAATTTTATTGGGATGGAAATTTAAATCTTATTAAATACTTTTATAAAGATAAAACTGTGAGCAATTCTAATGATCGGTGTTAAGATAATTGCAAAAGACTATCAAACAAGTCACTTCTAGCCCTTCATTTAACTTCAAGAATAATAAGACTTGTTTAAAATTATGAGATATTCTTCTGCCACGTGTGCATCTGTGGGGAATATCCTGCTAATAGGGGGTACGGCTGGAACCAGGAATCAGAACGCAAACAGAAGCCGCAAAGTGGAAGGTCAGCATTACTGGGAAATGGTCCCTCATTATCCTTTTGTATTCATGCCAAGAGGAAAGACTTGACAAGTTAATTAATTTTTCTTTTTCATACCTAAATGCTTTTGCTGTCCAAATCTCCCCTCCCACCCCCCGCCGCAAAGTGTCCCCTGACCTCGGCAGCATCAGAAGCCAGAAGGACCCTTCCCACCCTCAGAAGGAAGCCACCTTGGGCTTCCAAGATGCAAAGCCAGAGATCCAGAGAAGCGCACCACTGGAGCTGGAACCCTGCTCCTCAGTAAGAGTGGATGTTGATGGTGACTAGTGGTGTTGGGCAGCCCTGAGTGTCAAATTCCAAGTGACCACCTGTCTGTTAGTACATTTCTTTTGTGTGTGTTTTTGATCCCCCCGCTCTCCAAAGCACAAAGCTCAGGCTGCAAGGCTGGGACTGATACCGAGGATCACCTGTAAGAGATTCAGCGCCCTTTGGTTTGTGACAGCTGGATGGCTTGTGGGGTAGAGTGGGTGGGGGTGAGGGGCGTGGGGGATAGAGGCTGCCCGCGCCAAGACTTTACCTGTGAACTTTCTCCCCTTGTGAAATAGCCTGGTTTTAATAAAGCCGCCAGATCCTACCCAGAGAAAATGAAAGATTGCAAGGGTCTTAGTGAATAGGTGACAAAGTAGAGACGGAAACAGGGAGGAAATGAGGTGAAACACGAGGGAGTGATGTGTTGTAAAGGGGGAATGAAAACCAGTCGAGAATGGAGACACCTGAAGAGCTGCTCTGGAAACTCCGCTCACTCCTCGTGTACAAGGGATCTGCTCCTAAGTGTATTGACCTTGCTCTCTATTCGCATCTGCAAACAGGGCACATTGAGCTGTTTTCTATTAACGCTGAAGTACATTGAGGCTTTGGAAATCTTTAATAGCAAAATCAGGACCAGAGAACAGTCAAAATAAAGAAAGAAATGGCTAGCTTGACTGAGCTGCCGCTCCATCTTCCCTGTACTGTGCAGAAGTGAACTGCTAAATGGTGATTTTGGTTTTGTGGTTAAAGTCAACTACTATGCAACTTCTTAAGTGGTTCATGGCTGTCCAGTGTGTTAGCCTTATAATTGAAACAATATTTCCCGCTTTTCCCAGAGTAATCGTTTTAGAGGTGGGGTCTCTAACCTCGGGGTCAGCCTGGCCCCTGCAGTGTTGAAGTGCTTCCAAAATGACAGGGGACACAGAACAGACGGGTCCCACTGAAGGTTGCAGGATGGGCATTTTGCTCACAAAACCAGCTCGACCACTAGAGAAGGAAAGGCTTCAGACTGTCTCTGAGTCTTGATGGGCTTGGATGACTTTATTAATCAATAGGAACAAGATTGGTGGGGTCTTGGGAACATATTGTTCTTTGTGGGTAACAGTGGCAATAACGAGGTCAATTGTCATTAAGTCTAAAGAATCAGAAGCTAAGAACTGTATCACCCAGACTCCCAGAGTTGATGTTACTGGCTTGCTGGGATGGCGGCATTATAAACAATGTTGTGGTGAAATCATTATTTATTAATGACCATAGTGATAATAACTCTATACTGCAAATGGATTTTAAGGCAATATATCTCCTAAGTGCTCAATAAATATTTCTTGAAAAAATACTTGTTTTTTGGTTGGCTCAACAAATGTTCCTTGAATACCTGTTATGAGAAAGGCACTGGGTCCCAGTGCAAAATAATGAATTTGGCACAGCAGGAGCCTCCCAAGATACTGCAGTTTTGCAAATGTTATGTTCATGAATGGATGCCCCTAAATAGTTTTGTTTTCGCATAGAGGGTTTTGAATGTGATTTTTGGAAAAAGCCACTAGAGAACTCAGAGGACACACTTGCAACTTGCATTTTGCTTTTTAACATATATATCCCCAGTTGCTCTAGTGATTCTAGTAAAACTGGAAATCAAATATCAAAAATCCAATCTCATGCATACTCCAGGATGCAAAAAAACAAAATCATTTTGTATTTAGGAGAGCATTTTCCACAGCATTTACAAAGGAGTTACAGTCAGGGGGAAAAAAAAATAGCATGCATGACTTCGGATTGCAAGAAAGTGAGTCCCACTTAGCTTTTAAATTATGCAACTTCCTCACTGATGACTGAGAGAAAAATAAAGAGGCAGCAAATAGTCAATAAAGAGTCAGGCAGGAAGCGTGCGGTGACCAGGGTCCCAGAGGGCTCCCCATGCTGGTACCACTAAGGAAACAAGTCTCTAAGGCAGTTAAAGTTTTCCTGCTTGTCACATGCACAATGCGGTGGTTTAAATGTGTAGGTTTAGAGAAGTGAAGGGGAATAAAGAAAGAAGAAAATGAAATCTTTACCTTGTAGAGTGAATGAGGCTCACTTATCCGTCCCCAGGCAGTGCTTTTCTCTCTCTGGGTGACTGGGAATTTGGAGTCTCTGCCTAGAGTCTCAGGCACTGATTCCTCAGTCAATTCTTATAGGTTCTGATGAGCAATGGACACTTTGGGGAGTGTAGATTCAGAGAAGATAATAATAATAATATGACGATGATGCTGACCATGATTGCCTACCATGGGTCAGTGCTGTCTAAGAGTTGACAACTACACATACATCATCTTATTGAACTCAATGCTATAATTTACTGAGAGATGATGATAATCAGTTGAGACCTTAGAGATGGGTTTGTCCAGGGTTATAGAGCTAAGAAGGGAAGAGCACCATTTGAAACCAAAATTGGTCTGACTCTAGGGCTCATATGCTAAATCACAGAGCTATGCTACCACTGCCTACAGATTTCCCCCCAGGGAATTTATAAATGGAAGGTCAGTTCGAATAGTAAGCAGATTATGTCGAATGTCAAAGGAATGGGGTAAATGGTAAATGCTGGCAAGATGGTGCAGGAGATATGGTGAGGAGATGGGGGGAGGCTTCTTGAACAAGGTGGCATTTATATCTGGTTCTTAAAGAATCAGATGTGCTTAGATTTCAAGGTAAGAGTTATATAGAAACTGTTTTTAAGATGTCATATTTTATCATCTTATTCCTCTTGACTGGCACTAATGAACATGAAAGATTTCAACAAAAATACATGGAGTGCCCACTCTATGAAGGGCATTATTTTTGTTGCCTTGTAGCTTTTTAGGGACTGGTTAATCTCCAATGTCTTCTAGATCCATTAGACCCCGAGCCAGATGGCTCCATGGGACCCTGGGGAATGGCCAGTGCAACAGTCTCTGCTTTTGCACATACTCATGAAAAGAATAGCCCCTTGGGAATTTGGTAGACCTGCAATCTAGAGATAATATAATTCTGATCATAATTCAACTGCCCTCAGATATAGGGTTGCCAGATTTAGCCAATAAAAATACAAGAGGCTCAGTTAAATTTGAATTTCAGATAAACAACCAATGATCTTTTTAGTACAAGTAGTCCCAAATATTGACTAGAAGATGCTTATACTAAAAAAAGCTATGTGTTGTTTATCTGAAATTCACATTTAATTGGGCCCCGGCATTTTGTCTGGCAACCATAGCAAGATAAGAATTAGAGGGAAAATTCTGAGATTTGAATTTATTTGGCCTATGTAAAAACTCTCCTGTTTGAAAACATCAAATCAGCTAAAAAAGAAAAGAAAAGTGATCATTAGGGCTGCACCGTCCCATGAAATGTATTCCATTTTCACATAAAATCAGTGGAGCAGGAAAAGAGTTATATCACAAGATAGTTTTGTGGAACTGGTGTAAAATCTTTGTGTTTTAATACCTTGTATTTTCATTCAAGAAATTCTGATTTTGAGATAATAATCAGAGTTGACCCAAGTAAGTCACTTGTTCTATATCAAGATAAAAATACATTTCATGCCTTGTACCCTGAGGATAAGAAAGAGGCAGACTGAAAACTGGATTTCCAAGGAAAGCCCCCATTAAAGATGATGATTAAGAGGGGTTCATTGAGGAGGCATGTGCCTTCAGATTGAATTGTAAGAATGATGAGTGTTTTTAGAGTTGGAGTCAAATATCAGCCTTTAAACCAAGTTCAAGTCAATGCTGCAGCTGCCTTCTGTCACTGACACCATTGTGGAAAAATTTAAAGGCACACTCAAAATTTTTTTCTAGTGCATTTTTCAAATTGACTCAAAATTAATACAAATACCACCAAAGCAAAAAAGTCAAATATATTTACCAATTTAATATCTACCTTGCCAGTAATTAATAAACAAAAAAGAGGATTCTGCAGAGAAGTAGTGTACTTTGAGAAAATGTAAAGCATTTGAGAGAATGTGAAATGGAGTCTTGAAAAGGGAGATACTTGAAATCACATTTGTACAGAAATCCTTTCAGGTCACAATCCCATAGATTACCAGCATCTGCTAAGCCTAGATAGCTTATAGTGACTAAAATTGTTCTAATCTTCCTATGGAAGGCTTACCAAGGAAGTGCTGAAATACACTGGGTTAATACTGCTAAAAATGAACAGTCAAGAAAACGATGCATAAATTAACAGAGTGGCTACATAGTAAAATCTAATGTTTGTAACGTATCTGAAGCAGGCTGTGTTTATCAAAGATAACCTCCTTTAGGATGACATGTTCTCAGCTATGTAGTCGCCTGGAAAGTTGCCAGCCATTATTTGCCTTCGCCCACTCCTGCCATCATCTGTGACTTGTCATCTTACCTTCAAAAAGAGAGGAGGACCTAAAGGTTGAGTCTATAAAATAGAAGGGAAGCCATAAAAACAAAAGCACAGATACGGCAACGAGGGAAGATGCTCCAATACACTGTCAGTGACTGGTGTTCTGTATGAAGCGTCAGCTTTAGACTGATGAGTCTGAAAGTGTATCTACCTCCCATTCCCTGAATGGGAACAGTACATTTAGTGCTATGTGAATGATGTACCACCAGCTCCTTCGAATGACAGTCACCAAGTCTTATGATGTGTGTATGTGTGTGTGTGTGTGTGTGTGTTTTAAGATAGACAATGCATTTATGCTTGTACAAGATTTTATTTATTAAATGCATAGGTACAAGCATTCTCACTGTCCTCCAATAAATTTCCCACAATCAAGAGAAACATTTTAATGACACAGAGGTATATACCGACAAGTTATAAAACAGCTGAGCAAATTCTTGTTATACTTTAATATGAGCAGCAGTAAAATGTGCTAAGAACCAAGTAAAGTGATTATGTTGAGTGCATTCATATATCCTTTTAAGTAGAATGCCTGGACCTTATTTCCACACCTCCTGCTGGCTTGCTCTCATATTTCCTGGTCTCCAGTCATTCTCGCAAAGTCCCTGAACACCTGACACCATGGCTGCTTTCTGCCTGTTTGCTTTTGCGTGTCCTTCTGCCCCTGGTGGGTTTCCCCTCTGCCCTTTGTCTCCCTGGTGAAGCTCTGCTTAGCCTTCAAAACTTAATTCAAAAAGCACCCTCTGACCTCTGCTCCCCAGTCTCCCCTCCACTGTGTTGCTCCAGCTTGCATTCGCACCCTCTATGAGAAAGCACTTAACATGGATTCCTGACAGTGGCTTCTTTGCTTTCCTAGCTCAGTGGACTCCACACTTCTGGAGGCCAGGGACTGTGTCTTTTTCTACCTTTTATTCTCGGAACAGAGCATGATATATGACTCATGTGTATGCCCAGTCACTCAGCTGTGTCCGACTGTTTGCGACCCCATTGACTCTAGACTGCCAGGCTCCTCTGTCCATGGGATTCTGCAGGCAAGAACACTGGAGTGGGTTGCCATTTCCTTCTCCAGAGGATCTTCTCAACCCAGGGATATAACCAGCATTTCCTGCTTGCTAGGCAGATTCTTTACCACTGAGCCACCTGAGAAGCCCATATGACACACATGGGTGATCAATAGGCTTTTGTTCAATGTCGCCTGGAATATGCCACTGGCCTGGGCACTTTGGAGGAGGGATGGTGGTATAAGACAAATACGATACCAGAGACTGACATATCTGAAACAGCTACATAACAAAGCTCTAAACTTTTTAAAATTTTTTTATTTTTTTATTAATGATGATGTGTAAGTTTAAGGAATACAGCAAAGTGATTCGATTATATATATACATATAATCTGGGTTTTTTTTCCAGATTCTTTTCCCTAATAGGTTTTTACATGCTACTGAGTACAGTGCCCTATGCTATTCAGTAGGTCTTTGTTGTTTATCTATTTTATATATAGTAGTGTGCATATGTTAATCCCAAACTCCTGATTTATCCCTCCCCTCCCCTTTCCCCTTTGGTAACCATCGCTTGTTTTCTGTGTCTTGGGTCTATTTCCATTTCGTATATAAGTTCATTTGTATCTTTTCTTCGATTCCGCATGCACACAATATCATATGATATTTGTCCTTCTCTGTCTGTCAAGCTCTAAACTTTATGATACCGGCAGTGAAAGTTGTAGCAGTTGAGAGAAGGGAGAGTAAAATTCTGCGGGAAGAATTGGGTAAGTCTGCACCGAGAAGGTATAACTTGAGATGGGCTGGGACAGAGGCATTAAAACGGGAGAAGGCAGTAGCCTCCTCTTCCTGGGAGCTCATAGACTTCAGGACAGAAGAGCCAGGACATCGACTGTGAAAAGAGAGCCAAGTATGAGTGCAGGGTCTATGGTGAAGGATAGGTTAGAGTCTCCCCATTCTTCATTCTAGGTAGTGGTGGGACTCTTCTTCCAGCTTCCAGTGTCCCATCATCTTCCTTGGTCTAGGAGGCAGGCCTAAAAGGGATTCAGCTCTCACTGAAAAACTTGTGTAGACACTGTGTGCGGAGTTCCTGTTGACTGGGAACACATAAATCTGCCAAGATGTTAAATATTTTTTTAGAAAATTGAGTCTATAACTCTGGCTCAAAGTATGCAGTACCTATCTCCCCCCTTCAAATTTCCTATTGTTATAATTTTCTGAACTATATTTGGGATCCCTTGTGACCTCAAGCTCAAGACCAGAAAGTCATTCTCATTTCTGTGGTGGTCCTCAATCATAACTCTTTCAATTTCTGGACTTGGAAATGTCATTTGATGATGAAGATAAAAAGTCCCAGGGTGGGAGGAAGTGAGCTATGGAGAGGGGCTGGCAGGCAGGAGCCGAGGCAGCGGTGGGGGGCGGGGCAGGGTGCATCTGTGTTCAGCTGCAGGTGCAGAGGCGGAAGGGCAAGAGGGGCGGGCGTCCAGGTGGTGGCATGGTTCAGTGGGCAGGATACTGAGCTGCTCACAGGCCCGGTTGGCCTCCTCCCCTCTCACGCTGAGCAAGCTACTGGCCATTTTCTCCCTTGGATGTCCTCATCCCAGAAGGAGGGCTAACGATGTGTATTCAAAAGGGAAATCATGGCCCAGTGTCTCATTCAGAGCAACTAATGGAGGTGGTCGTCAGACCTTAGAACACATGAAACAAAGCAGTAAGCAAGTAAGAATAACAGGAAGTGGAAGGGAGAGGACTCCATGACCCGTAATGTTCTGTGTCATCTCCTGGTGTCACCGAGGTCATCAGGCCTCCATAAAGCTTTGTGACTTAGGAGGATGGCCATACTGGGGACCTCGTCACTGTGAAGCCAGCAGTCCCCGCATCTCAGCAGCATAGATTCTTCTGAGAGCATTTATTTCTGTGTTGAAATTGCCCCATTCTCAGCCCATCCCCGTTTCAACTTTGTACAAACATGAGTGGCCAATTCATTTTACTACACAAGTGACTCATGATTTCATGAGCCACGTAGCTTCCTTCCCTCTTTGTACAGGAAAGGAGCACAGAGAGGCATGTCTCAGGCTGGGTCTCTTCAGGCTGGGTCTTTTCTAGGTGTGAGGCAAATTTAGGGAGGGAACGGCTTTATGTGAGCTCAGCAATCCAAGATCAGCTAGAGAATGAAACTGGTAATTAACTTCAAAAGGCACATAATTCTTCCTGAATCCTCAGCCCCTACTTCCGAGTGGACCTGAGTTTAAAATCTTATTTCTCATGAAAGGCAAAACTCATACATTTGGGGCATTTTTGTACAAATGGATATGATTGAGAATTTAAGGAGGAAAAGGCAACTTTTTGGAGTTTTCAGTACATGTTAGCTTTTTGACAACTGCTGAAATATAGCTGCATTTAGAGGGTAGTGTGGGTAGCCAACCACTGCTATTCAAGATGGGAATTTTGGCCAGGGACCTTGAAGCAAGTGTACAGCATGTTCCACATGACTATGAACATTTCTCATCTGGAAGATAACTGCATCAACAATTCCTGGAGTTTTCTTGGTTATTTAAACCTTCTGCCTTGGAATTGAGTTCATGGCTTACTTACCAACATCGGCAACTGTTTCCGATTTTGTTGTAGGCTTTCAGGGAGGAAGAAGGAATCTGTAGAGGAAAATGGGAACAAATGATTCTAGAGACTTTACATCCCTTATTACATTTAATCCTTGTAAGAACCCTAAAAGTTAGTATTTTTTTCCTCCGTTTTATAGACCTTGAAAGAAAACTGAAGCTCAGAAAAGTTAATTTGTCTAAGATCTAGATGGCTAGAAATGGAAGTGCTAGAATTAGAATCCAGAATTTCTTAACTCAGAAGACTTTGTTCTTATCTACATCAGTTTACCAGAATAACCTGGGCATGGCCTCAAAAAAATCTATGCTGGAAATGTGCCTTTTTCTGTTGTAAGGATGGATTCACTTTTTATTATTCAACTATTTAGGCTGCTTGTGTATTATATTATGCAGAAATTTTGAACATGAATAATAAATGAGGGGGAAATGCCTTCACTGCACCCACGTAAACACGCAATCTATGTTGTTTTTTTGGCAACTGTCTCTGTTCCAAGACTGGGAATGAAAATAATTAGAATTTGCTGTTGGGCATCTGTGTCCACTTTAACCTGATCTATTTTGTCTAACATTTCTTTGCAAAGCTCTCAAATGCATTGTTAGCCTATCTGATCCTGTCGTCTAGAGACTGCAGAGTATTTCACATATTACCCGGGGAACAGATCACTTTTAAGGAAGGGAGGGCATTCTTTGCTGACTTTTCCTCATTTAAACCCATTGAATTTTGTTTCAGCTGCCATTTTAAGAGCAAAAAAAAAGCAATGCATCTGTAAAGAGCTCTGTCACTTTACTCCATGTGATGACTAATGGTGAGGAACTTAAAACCTTATCCTTGGTATCTTTTGGAGTCCAGACAATTCAACACTCTCTTGGGATGAGTAAATATCAGCCTGTTCCCAGGAAGATTAACTAGTAAGATGATGGAAGAAAAACTGCTACTTTTTAGAGGGCTATACTTAAACTGCCATCTCTGCTTCTTAAGACAGAATCTCAGATGATTCATTTGCTATAATTCACAGTACTATAATTTCTAGAAAGGAAAGATATTTAATATAGTTTTAAGAGTAGCAATAGTTTCTTTCCAAGATGTTAATTTTGGTCCCAAAGTTAATTTTTGTTAATGTAATACATTTACTGATCTTTAAAACGCCATAAATAGAGTTAGAAGACCTGGGTGCCATATACTGACAGGCAGATCCTCAGTTTCTCTACCTGTTGTGGAGGTAACAATACTTATCCAGCTTCCCTCATAGCCTTACATTGAGGCTGGGGGCGAAGCGGGGGTGGATGCAGGGAGGGAATGAAGCAGATTTAAGTACTTTGAAAATTTTAAGAGTCCCCATGGGAAGCAAAGCATGAGCTTTGTGGACAGAGAGCCCCAAATCTAAAACTTAACTTTGCTGTATGTCACCTGTCTGAGCGAATTTCCTAACTCTCTATATCTTGGCTAATTCATGTATAACGTGGGCCCAAAATAGTCCCTGCCACATAGGATACCTGTGAGGACCAAATGGACTACTCCCCTGAATGATCACATGAGGAAACTGAGGCCCGGTGGACAGTGTACTTCCCTAGTTCATCCGCCAACAAATCCCTACTGAGTTATCCCAAGCAGCATGCACGCAGGGATTCAGAAGCCATTGTCTGAATTACTATGTCACCTCCACTCTGAGGGAGACTTTCTTTTTAATTGAGAGCTCTTTTCGCTCCTTTATTTCAGGAGGCCCGCTCATGTTGCTGACTCTCTCTTGTTTACGGGCGGATGACTCATTCATGAGTTATCTAAGCGTCTTGTTCCTTCTTTCTTCCTCTCCACTGCCATCTCTAGCATGGGACCCTTTTCTCTCTTCTAGCACTTCTCCTGGAGATTGTGAAAGAGTGGGGAACAGCAGTGAATTAACTCCTTGTTGGCAGCCCTGCCTCTTGAGAGAGAAGCCTCACCCGCGGCTACTGACTGAGAAAACAACAGCCATCTACACTTCCTAAAATGTCTCCTCCACAACTTTGTCTTTCAGATTTCCTCTTGTCTCATTCTGCTCTAATTGTTCTTTCTTTGCTGGATCCTCTTCCCCTGCTCACCCCTTGAATGTTAGTGTTCCTTGGGGATCTGCCCTTGGACTACTCTTTCTTGATTCTGCTTGCTCTCCTGGGAGATCCTGTACACACGCCTGTCCTCAGCTACCATCTATCAGATACTGACTCTCAAGGCCTTTATCTTACACACTGAATCTTTTTCTTAACCTCCAGATCCAGATGTCCCTTGAACATCATCGCCTGTGTGCCACATATCAAACATGTTCTGGTCAAAAGTGAACTTATTTGCCCCCCTCCATACACACACACACACACACACACACACACACACACACACACACACAGAGAGTTTCTGAATTTGAACTCTAACCTCTTCCCATTCTCTTCACTAGGTACCGTGTGAGTCACTGTGTCTCAAGTATGATTGTACTGACCGCTTTTCCTAAGTGCTTGTCATACAGGAGACGTGTGATTTCTTCCTCAAAGGCCCCACGCATGTTTCTCATCTTCCCTTTTCTTACAGTTCCCCCTTAGGTCCCAGCAAGTGCGACTTTAAGAAAGAATCTTTTTAAATCCCTCCCATGATTAATTATTTGTTCCATCTTCTGTGCGTTCACCTCCCTTTATTCATAACTTTATGTTATGGTGTCTTTTTATTTATCTATCTCCAATAAGGCTTTGAGCTCATCAGATTAGATAATAATATTTTTTTAATTTCAAAGAAATTTACTGTTTTATTTCCCTGTCATATTGGACAATGCCTTACTCACAGAAGGAATTCAGTAAAAATTTATTGAATGAATGCATTTATGACTATTATTAAGACCCAAAGAAAATTATTTATCATTCTGTTTCCAGGGGAAAATATTTGATTGTTCATAGTCATTTACTAAATAATTCACTTACCACTCCACAAACTAATTAAGAAGAAGAGCCTTCACAAATGGCTTTGCTGTCACATCAAGATATAAGAGTCAAGAGCTGGGATTTCAAAAATATTTCTGTACCCTATGGCTTTCAACAACTTTCAGCAACTATAGTTTAATTTTAATTTACTTAGATTGTTTAAAAAAGTATTCTTTATACTTATGCTTATTGACCCCAAATTTCTGACTATTATATTAAATCCAAAGATAGATGAGGACTTTAAATCGTAAAGTTTCCCAATAGATGGATAGAATGAAGTCAATATAACATGTAGTTTGAGAAAGTGATGCATATATGAAGCTATAGAAAAGGAAGAGAGAAATAATTTCAAAACTTAAACCAATTATATTTACATACGCTGTAATATTAAATAAGTGTTAGGAGTTTAATGATATATTAGTTTTATAAATGTATTATGAATTGTTATTAACTGTCTAACACAGTGCCTAGAGATAAGGAAACAAGGATAATAATTATAATAACTGACATTTATCGGGCACTTACTATATGCTAGAGGCTGTGATAAGGACTTTACATTCATCACTTAATCCTCCGAATACCTTTACATGAGTAAAATGAATCTTGGAAAGGTTGATTAACATGGGAGGAAACGACAAACAACACTTTTTAGAGCCGTTTCATTGTAAGTCTAACTGGTTGTTTGTTCTGTGTTACATGAGTTAATGCCTTTTAATCGTTTTGATAGGAGACAGAAATGGCAACCCAATCCAGTATTCTTGCCTAGAGAATCCCATGGACAGAGGAGCCTGGTGGGCTCCTGTCCATGGGGTCACAACAGAGTCAGACACGACTGAAGCACCTTAGCATGCATGCATGCATTGGAGAAGGAAATGGCAACCCACTCCAGTGTTTTTGCCTGGAGAATCCCAGGGACTGAGGAGCCTGGTGGGCTGCTGTCTATGGGGTCACACAGTCAGACACGACTGAAGCGACTTACAAGCAGCAGCAGCAATCATCTTGATGCCATATTAATTAGTAAATAATTGATAAATCATTTGATGAATTTGTATAAACTGTTTTGCTGCATCTAAAATGATAAGACATCTGGCACATGCTATAGTCATTACTGAGAATCATCAAAGTTAAGTAGTGGTTTTCTAAAAGTATTGGTTGTTTAAAGTCTGCTTTTCTATCAAAGTATTGAACATTTATATCATTTCTTTTTAGATGCCACATATAAAGGATGTATACAAGCGAACATTTTTACAAAACAGACTCACAGGCTTAGAAAATGAACTTGTGGTTACCAGGGGTGATGGTAAGGGAGAGGGATAGTTAGGGAGTTTGGGGTTGACATGTACACTTTGCTGTATTTGAAATGGATAACCAAGAAGGGCCTACTGTATAGCACAGGGAACTCTGTGGCTGCGTGGATGGGAGGGGAGTTTGGGGGAGAATGGATACATGTTTATGTATGGCTGAGTCCATTAGCTGTGCACTTGAAACTAGCACAACAGTTGTTAATTGGCTTTGTGCCAAAAACAAAGTTTTTTAAAAAGTCTTGTTCATTTGCTATAAGGTATGCTTGTTTGTGTTTCCTGGAACTAGAACTCTTTTTTGAGTAGAAATATAAAAAGAATTCTTTCTTTAAACAGAACAGTTGTCAGGAATGACCACTAATATATTTTTAAAACACAGTGGGAGATTTTCAGGGCTGTTAGATGATGTAGGACATACAGTTTCCTGCTGAAGGGTAATTAAAAAGAAAATAACTGATAGTAAGTTTTGTGGGTACTGTTCAAGCATAAATGTTCTTAAAATCAGTTCAGTTCAGTTCAATTCAGTCGCTCAGTCGTGTCCGACTCTTTGCGACCCCATGAACTGCAGCACGCCAGGCCTCCCTGTCCATCACCAACTCCCGGAGTTCACTCAAACTCACGTCCATCGAGTCCGTGATGCCATCCAGCCATCTCATCCTCTGTCATCCCCTTCTCCTCCTGCCCCCAATCCCTCCCAGCATCAGAGTCTTTTCCAATGAGTCAACTCGTCACATGAGGTGGCCAAAGTACTGGAGTTTCAGCTTTAGCATCATTCCTTCTAAAGAACACCCAGGACTGATCTCCTTTAGAATGGACTGATTGGACCTCCTTGCAGTCCAAGAGACTCTCAAGAGTCTTCTCCAACACCACAGTTCAAAAGCATCAATTCTTCGGTGCTCAGCTTTCTTCACAGTCCAACTCTCACACCCATACATGACCACTGGAAAAACCATAGCCTTGACTGGATGGACCTTTGTTGGCAAAGTAATGTCTCTGCTTCTGAATATGCTATCTAGGTTGGTCATAACTTTCCTTCAAGGAGTAAGTGTCTTTTAATTTCGTGGCTGCAATCACCATCTGCAGTGATTTTTGGAGCCCCCCAAAATAATGTCTGACACTGTTTCCCCTGTTTCCCCATCTATTTGCCATGAAGTGATGGGACCAGATGCCATGATCTTAGTTTCCTGAATGTTGAGCTTTAAGCCAACTTTTTCACTCCCCTCTTTCACTTTCATCAAGAGGATTTTTAGTTCCTCTTCACTTTCTGCCGTAAGGGTAATAGTCACGATTAAAAGAGCCTACAGATATTATAAAGATTTTCCCCAGGTTAATTACTTTCAGAATATCTACTCATCACAGTATGCTATATAGGCTGCCAATAAAGAATCAGAAGTATTTCTTTTCCATGTTTGATCTCCAGAGTTTAATTTATAAATAGTAAATGAAGATGGAGCTTCCTTTATTATAAATTTTGAGGGGCATGGAAAATATTTTCTTGTTCCAAAATATTTTGTCCATAAAAAGGAAGAAAGAAAAGTTGTATGTTTTAAAGATTATCATGTCTTCAGTTGCTATTAACAAGTAACTTTTCTTGGGAGAGACAAGCCTGTATGTCTTTATCATATCATTAAGTAATCACACTGGGCAGCTTTCAAATGCCGATTCCCAGGCCTAGTCTCAAAGATTCTGATTTTATAGGTTTGGAATGAGATCTAGGAATCTGCATTTTAACAAGCACTTTTCTGTTCTGACTTAGATGGTCTTTACTGAAAAACCTTGATTTCATGGATAACTGACATAAACTGGGAAGCAGAAGCACACATAAAAAGAAAAAGTGAAACTTCACCATACTCAAAATTCATCTCATTGAAAATATCATCTAGATCTAGCCTTGCCTTGAGTCTGAATTTTATCTGAATTTTATTACTTCAAGTATCACCAAGTGAAATAAATGAAATAAAAGCTCCCTAACTGACTTTAAAAACTCAAAAGGGGAAAAAAATACCTTTTGTTTGTTTCTGAAGGTTCTTTATTAATAGCCCCAGAAATGCTAAAAGTTGAGAGCAGAATGTACAAAACGTTCTTGAAATATATTTTATTTTTGTGTGCCAGGCATATTGGGTTTGTATCACAAAACCCTGAAATAATAAAAAGCAGGTGCCCTGTCAAGTTTCTTTAGTAATTGGAAAACTAAGGGTTGATATATTTTGCAAAAATTTTTGAGAGAACAACCCCAACGGATTAATCTAATGCCCTTGCTTTACACTGAATGAAATGGAGATTGGGGTGGGATAGTGTACTTAAGAATAGAGTAGATGACAAATTAGGCTCATAACACTTCTTATGTTTTGTAGGAAACAAATCGTATTTATTTTATTTTTTTTTAGTTCACTGCTATAAAATGTGCCCAGTTGTTAAGAAGAGTATTCCATATGATAGAGACTCTGAATTTGGAAGTTTAGACCAAAACCTTGCAAGAATGCTAGTATGGAGAAAACAGGAAGACAACTTCCTCTCTGAACATACACCATTTCCTGGGGAGGAAGTGGGGGCTTAAAAAAAAAAAAAAACTGTTCTTTGTTGACTCTGTAACTGAGAGGCATCGAGTTAGTGATGACTATATATGTTTATACAATCAGTACATCGACTGTAAAAATAAATAAATACATAAATATCCCGTAAGGACCTTCTCTATTTGATAATGGCAAGTTCAAAGCCCTTGGATTAGTTGGTTGGGAATTTGTTTTATTTTATGATCATTGATTTACTCATAGCCAAGCATATACTGCCTGGACAGTTTTTAAGGGACAGCAGCTCAGCACCATGCTGTAAAGTGCATTTCAGCACTGCCCATATTTTGAGCACAGTGGCATGGCCTGAAGCAGCCTCACCTTGCAGAGTAGTGGAGGTGATATGGGCATTGCCCAGGATGCCAGCACCAGTCTTCACAAAAGACCCGCTTTATGTGTAGGTAAAAAGAAGCAGCCCCAGGCAGTGATGTCCACGTGTGTGATCTGTGATCAGTTTGGTATATGGGATACCAGCTGGCTGAAACTTGTTTCTGGCCACTCTCATTTAAGGATGAAGCAACATCATTAAGGTAACCACAACTTACCATTCAGAAACTGAGGGAGTCGTGAGCATTAACCAAAAACCATGAGAACCTAGAATCGCTGAGTCTAAGACGGTTCTGCCCATTGACTTTTAAATAGCAACTTTAGCAATATATTGAATGTTTGGGCAGGATTTGCCCTGTAAACTTTAAAGGACTTAAAAGATGGACCAGCGAGTAATTGAAATGACATCCTTTACACAGCAGAAAGAGCACGCAACAATGATCAGAGCGCCCCAAAGCCATAGATTTCCAGATTACAATAGAGAAATCTAACTGGAGCAGTGACAAGAAAACAAATCCTTTTATTGAGGACAGAGTAAATCTCTTTTAGGAAAACAAAAAGGGAAGTGGATTTAACATCTTCCCTTAAGATACTTTGAAAGAATGGTATGGCTTAGATTCACTGTGTTTTTTCTGGAGGTTGGATGATATTTTCCCTCACCTTTTTTATCCTCATACCTTTATGATTTCTATAATTTTTACCTTTCTATTATTCACCAAACTTAATATTTTAAGAGACCGTGCTAAAACCATATGGCCTCCTAATATTCCTTTCTATACCTCTTTTATTTCCAGAAATGTCCAAAGTGTTTGATAAACAGTATTATGGAGTTGCAGACTTGCCCCAGATTCTATACCCAAGACAGTCTCTATTTTCTCACATAGTTAATTATATTTATATGTGGTATGTTCAGACAAAAAAAAAAAAAAAAGAATCTGCATTATTTTTCTTATTGTCTAAAGAGGGCAAAATGAGATAGATTGCCTGATGACTATTGACCTTCTGGCAATTTCATTATCCCTACAATAATAAAAAAACTTTTCAATAGAACTATTTACTTTTCTTTTGTATTAATACTACTCATCATCACCACAATTACCCTTTTGGCCTGAAATAAGCTAATTTTTAATGACATATGAGCTAAAATTGTTTTTTTTATGTTCACAAAGATTTTTGAAAAGATTGAGGAACTATTTTGAGGTAACTGATCAAAACCCTTATTGCCTAACTTGCCCAGTTGTGAAAATTAAGTTTTTCAAAACACAAACTAGGCAGACATTGAGAACCAGAAAGCTCATGTGACATACTGTTATTGCCAAAGACATTGATTTTTCTTTCACCATATGTGCAATCCTAATTTCTCCTTAAATGTGTAAAAATCTTCTGTTGAGGGCTTACTTGGATAACGCAAACAAAACACTTGAAGGATCAACAATAAAATGGAATTTTATTTTCTTTTAGGGATCAAGACCTCAATGTTTAGCTGTTTTTGCTCTCAGCCAGAAACTGGGGAGTCTTTTTACAGAAGTAACAAAGAAGAATGGGGATGGAAGGAGGGAGTCAAATCTTTGACATCTTTAGGAAAGGAAGGACCCCATCAGGGTTCTGATGGCAAGACGGCCTCCAGTGTGTTGGGAGAGGAATTGAATGCAGCCCCTACAGGAATCTTACCACTGTGCTTACTACCATGTCTTCACCAGCACAGTGCTTGGACACATAGTGTGAGTCAATTAAAACAGTGAAGTTGAATTAAACTTAGCTTGAGCTTCTTGAAGGGAGTGACCGTATCTCATATTCAATCCTTAAATGCAGTACCTGAAATATACTAGATACTAGATGTGTGTTTAATGATGAACCAATGATGGAATCCTTGGGAGTTCTTACACAATCTCATAGAAATGATTTATTGAAAGATATTGGGTGGATCTATTGTGGTAAAGTACTCTGAATAATTGTTACTAACAAAACAATAAATGGTAACAAGTAGGTCACTACAGTAATTGCTTAAGGACGGTCCGCAGATTTGAGCATTCAATTGCCTGGCAACCATATGGTTATGCATCTCACCATGTTGACATCATGCTGCAAAATTCACACATTATATAAAAAGAAATCACACCAGGAAAGTACAGGCTACCACAAATAGTAGAGTGAAAAGCACATTACTAAAGTGTATTGCTTAGTAACAGATTTTAGGTATTTGAGCTTCTAATTCTTAAGGACTTCACTGATGCTAGTTTTAAGAGGCCCTCCAACCAATGTACGAAGAATGAAGGCTAAAATGAAAAAGAAATGTAGTAGAAGAGGAATGAGAGAGAAAAGTCAGTGACTTAATTTAGGTGCAGCTAACGTTGCTTCTAAAACATGTGCACCCTCTCAGGCCCACCTTGGCAGGGAGTCAGGAAACCTGGGTCCTTGCTCTCTCTCTCTCTCTGCTACTAAATAGATTAAGCAGATTTCTTCATCTATAACATGAAGACTTTGAACAATTTCTGATATGAATTGTGGTTTTAAAAAACTCAAAACACATTTAGGGTTTGCCAAGACCTCTTAATGCAATTGCTGTTATCTTTATAAACACTATCAGTAGAATTATAAGCCCATAATTCAGTGACCTCTTTATTATCCCAAACATAATTAACTTGATATTACAGGATAGGCTGTGTCAGCCATTTCTTAATAATGTCCCGTTTCCAAAAGAGAGCGCTTCTTCAATGTCCTTTGTTTCACAACACTTTCTCCTATTTCTGTTACAGAATCTACCTGAAGTAATGCCTTTTATTTAGTCTGTTTGGATGTCTGTCATCCACACTAGGCTCCGTTATTTGAGGGCAAATACCATGACTTATCTTTTAGACTCCTTGCATAGGGCAGGGATTGACATGTGTAGGTGCTCAAAGCACTGAAAAAAGTGAAAGTCACACAGTCATGTCTGACTCTTTGCGACCCCCTGGACTATACAGTTCATGGAATTCTCTAGGCTGGAATACTGGAGTGTGTAGCCATTCAAAATACTGAAGGAATATTTAATAAACTTAACTGGGCAATAGCATATGGGGCTTCGCAAGTGCACTAGTGGTAAAGAACCTGCCTGCAATAAGAGACAAGAGACATAAGAGAGGTGGGTTTGATCCTTGGGTCAGGAAGTTGCCCTGGAAGAGGATATGGCAACCCACTCCAGTGTGCTTGCTTGGGAAATCCCATGGACAGAGGAGCCTAGCGGGCTACAGTCCATGGGGTCGCAAAGAGTCGGAACATGATTGAAGCGACTTAGTGCAAGCCCAAGAGTATGAGTCAGACACCTTTTATTTGCCCCATCTGTTTGGATCCATGTCTACCCGTTTTTACCCTGTTCTAGCCAGAAGGTTCTTGCCTTTCAAGGTAGCCTACTGTGTAGGATTTTCTCATATTGGGCTTCAGAATCTTCTTCCTCTTCCAGCCCTTCTAGAAATGCTGACTGTCTCTGCCTTTAGCCCTGGGTTCCTGCTCTAGCCCTTGGGATTTCCCTGTATCTTACCTACACCTGGGTGATTAACCCTTCACCCACTCCACAAATTATCCTAATTGAAGCACACCCCCTATTTCCTGCCAGGACCCTCACTAATAGTAGATAAGAGAAGAAAATGATTTCAGTGTAAAATGTGTCTTGATGCTGACATTATTGAGAATAGCAATTATTGAGAATTTTTTGATAAACACTTCAACAAGTAAATCCTTGTAAAGGCTAAATGTTTTTGTATACGACTGACCTTCACTGAGTGACCCATCCTCCAAGTATGCTGTGACACATTCATCTCAGTGTCTACACCACAAATGCATTTTGCATTTGACTTAGTAATATAATTACTTAGGTTTACATTTGCCCATTGGTGTTTAAATGTCTTTCTCACGTCTTATAACCTCTTGCATTAGAATATAGTGCCTCAAGAGAAAGGGTGTCATCTATTTCTTCTTAAATGAAGCCTCGGAGCCGGTGGTTCTATGGGTGACAAAAATCTTTAAAAAATCTAGACATTTATGATGATGAATACAGACTAATAAATGTAGAGCCATATCTGACATGAAATATTTTGCACATTTTTAAGGGCTAATTTGATTGTACTTGATGGATTCTTTTCCAGAATCAACAATTCTTAAGGAAGTGTATAACCATACAGTTTGTATATTCATGGCAGAATAACTTGAAGAATCATTAAAATGTCCACTTTAAAGAGTGTTAAATATATCAGTTTAGGCCACAATTCAGATGGGTAAAAGCATTTATCACTGATGTATAAGCACCATGAAGTCAGAGGTGTTTTCTATTTCGTCCACTATCGACTCCTCAGTGCCTAAAACAGACGCTAGCATTTAGAAAGTGTTCATTGTATTTGTGGCCTCTGGTCCTGGCTCAGAGGTTAAAGCATCTGCCTGCAATGCAGGAGACTTGGGTTCGATCCCTGGGTTGGGAAGATCCCCTGGAAAAGGAAATGGCAACCCGCCCCAGTATTCTTGCCTGGAGAATCCCATGGATGGAGGAGCTTGGTGGGCTACAGTCCACGAGTCCCAAAGAGTCAGACATGACTGAGTGACTTCACTTTAACTTCACTTATTGTATTTGTTGGTTAAATGAATATCTTGGAATTTGGTTATATTATTGTCTATTATGTTTTTGCAGTTGCCATATTGTCATTCATAAATGACCAGAGAGACAATTTAGGTTCATTTTCTCAACCAATATTTATTTCATTCTTATTCTGTTCCTTTAAATAGAGTTTCCTTTAGGAGCCCATGTTCTACATCTGAAACATGTTCTCTTGAACACAACAGAGTTATGGGTGGATTCCACTCAGTGGCTTTTCTTTTGCACCAAAATACCTTTGCTCAAAGCAAGCCTGTACCTCCACTTTCCCAACCTCTGATTTTTGCCAGCTTTGCGGAAATATATTGAAGCAATTAGCACTTCCTAAAGAGCCCCTGATGCTATTCTGGGATTCTGTGACTGGTGACCATGTTGTGCCTTTTCATGTGGACTTGATTACTCCAATGAAACTGCTGGAAGGCTATTTTTTTCTTGCATTATATTTTTCTACCTCATCCGCTATGGCCAAAACAGAATCTTCCTCCTTGTGTCTGGTTCACATGAGGTGTGTAGGGTGTCATAGTTCCATTAGAGACTTTCCAAGGTCCTTTATTAGGCTTTTAAATTACTCCAGTTGATCTATACAGGCTTTTAAATTCGCAGACATTTTGATTTATTCACAAACACTTTTTACTTGTTTGACTATAAATACATCTTCGATGTGAGTCATTCTTCTGGAGTAGGCTTAGTGGTCTCAGAACTTGGAACACATTGAATAAAACTCCGAACTTAAAGTAATTGTTTCTTAATCCAGATAGATTTCTAGAGGTTGCAGAGTTTATGAGGGAATTGTACATGGCAAGATACTGTTATAACTGGGGACTGTACCTTCCCGTCGGGAATTAAATATCCTCCTTCTTCCTTTCCACCTTCCATTTCCCCCTCCTCTGTCTCACTTTTCTCCTTTTTTTTTTTCTTGAGGATTCAAAGATCCACTTCCCCTTTGTAAATATTCACATTTACATGTAAGAGAGAAATGCTTTATAGATTCTTCAAGTAGGTACATATTAGTAGTTATAAAACAACATAAATATATATTGCTCAGAAGAATTTGTTCATGAAATTACAGAGGACTCTTAAACAACATGGGGATTAATCCACATATAATTTATATCAACTCTCCATATCCTTGGTTCCTCTACATTTTCAGATTCAACCAACCACGGACTATGTAGTACTGTCATGGTCACTATTGAAAAACACCCGCATCTGAGTGGACTCAGGCAGTTCAGACCCACATTGTTCAAGGGTCAACCGTAACCCTTTATAATGTATTTTCAGATTTCATGCCATAAATGAAGGAGGCCTTTCTTTCCTTTTTTCTATTAAGAAAAGGAAAAGACAAGCAGAAGCAGTCTTCTTTTCAAAAGAGGTATGAGTCATTGCAATCTTATGAAATATTGCTTCTAAATCATAAAGACAAAGAATTTCAGAAGTAAAACTTACCATCTTGGTTGCTTTTGTTACATGAAATTGTCTTTCCTATTTTTTTCCTCCTTGACCACCTCCTTGTTCCTGTTCTGTGAGTAAAGGATGGTACCATTGCCTGTCCTTTATTGCTTTATACACTGGTGCTCTCTCCTGAAAGGGTGGTTTTCAGTCAGACTGACTCTTAATGCTATTTCAGAATTTCTCCACCCCATCCTTGCCTCCCTCCCCAGACACACACACTTTGCACCACTACGTTAACTTTTCAGAGCTCAGAAGTTGTGGAGATGTCTGCAGGAAGAAATGGCAGTGTGAGGCTTAACCATGACCTGAAGGAAATAATAAATTGCAGGAGTGTTTCTGGGAGGAACATGCTAACTTAGGACATCTTTCTCTGATGAAATCTGTTAGGCTTTTAGTTTTCCAAATGTGGGAACTTTTGTTCTTGTTTTTCGCTTAGGCACAGGATAATTCCCAAGAGAGATTCCATTCATTCCTCATAGAGAAACAGAAGAAAAAGACTGAAGCTGAGTTAGTAGTTGTTAGGAGAATTGTGTTTACTCTGAGATCTGATTCAAAACCAGGGACAGGGAATATCAGCGAGTCCACGCTAGAGCTTCTCCATTTGGTAGCTAGGGCATATAGTGCTCAACCTTGTATCCTGCTGACCAGGCCAAGACCCAATCACCTAGAACACTAAGCCAGCAAATGCGTGTCTACAAAGAGGCTGATTGTTGGCAGTGTCGTTAATGAGAGTCATGTTTACATTTTTACTGTTATTACTGAGTCCAAGCTTGTGCTGCTCTCTGCATGACAGGCCAGTAAATCCAGAGATGAGTTGTTGGGGCAAGGAATAGTGACTTTATTTGGAAAGCCATAGACTGAGAAGGTGGTGGACTAGTGTCCCAGAGAACCATCTTTCCCCCAAGTTAGAATTCAAGTTTTTATACTAAAAGGGGTGGTTGGTTGTTGCAAACTTCTTGGTGTGGGAATCGTTTATTCTTGCAGCTGTCCAGGTAGATCAGGTCATGATGTTCCTGTAAACCTCCAACAAGACAACCATAGTCTCTGTTCTGAAACTATTTATCTCTAGATGAATGGAAAAGTATTACACCTTTAAAGATCAGAGCCTTGAGAATGGGCTATTTCAGACTATAGGCAACATTCTTAACCTGTAGCAAAAGCAACAGAATGCAAAGGTTAATGGAAAAGAAAGAAATCTAATATGGAGTCAGATTTGTTCTTTCCTTTGCAAGATGACATTGTGACGGATGGTTCATGTTTTAACTACTATCTTCTAGTCAGTGATAACAATATAACAGAATGGCTCAGATATGTAGAAAGTACTTTAATTTCTTCATTTACCCAAGTTGATTCCTGACCACCCTTCCCCTACTCATCCCTCAAGAAATAGTTTCAGCAAGTCTTTATGCTAATAAGTGATACTCTTCTGTATGGAATAGAAGCTGAACCTTGACTAATGAGATGGTCTTCATTTTGGCATTAGACCAAACTGACGAAACATACATGGATGTTTGCATTCATTATTGTATTCATCTTTTATAGAAAATGTGAAGGCTTCTGGTTTGGTTTGGCTTTCTGCCAATTAATGTTGCCACGGTTTTCCAGTGATGCATATTCACATGAGTCAACAGAAACCTTTTTGACTAAGCAGAGCTGGATTTAGCAATCCTGAGTGCACCAGGGCTTTGGACGTGGGGGGAAACTAGAGTAACAGGGGGCCAGTGAGACCTCAGACAGGAGCACTGACAAATTTCCAAAACAATGGAGTCACAACAGCCCCACAGCACCTCACGTCTCCCCAGCACAAGTTCTACATGATGGATAAAGAAGTGCTCAGTTTATCATCTCTTGTTCATTAGACTCACAGCCCCAGAAACCTGGATCTTAGAGAGGGTACAACCGCTTTGAGGAATGAGGCCCCAGTGTAATACCTCACCTCTCTTTTTGTCCATCCTTGAAGCCAAGTCTTCCTTTGAAGATTCCTAGTGATTTTTAACATATCATTCCAGTGAAGAAGCATGCCACTTAACGGCAGATCAAAAGGAAAAGGCTAAAAGCCATTTCATAACATGATGTGGTAGGGAGGGGAGCAAATTCTTAGGCTTCAGTAATAAAGATAAATTATCTCAAGTAAGGAATGTGTATCAGTCAGCTTTAGCTTCAGTTATGAGTGACAGAAAACACAAAAATCACAGAAAGTTAAACAGCATAAATGTTTGTTTCTCTCTCTTATGAAAGAAGTCCCAAACGTTGGCCCAGGAGAGGGAGGCACTTTCCAGTGTTAGGGATCCACGCACCCCCTCACTGCTTTCCCAGCCTCAGCAACATGTGGCTTCCATGTGGGGGACCAGAACGCTGCGCCAGGCTCAGTCAGGAAGGAGGCGGCGGCCACAGCGGCAGCAGGGACTGCCCCTGTCTTAAAGAACTCCTTCCAGAAGTCTCTCACAACACTTCCATGTAAGCCTTAGTCACCTGGTCACCCCTAGCTGCGGGTGTGGTGGGGACATGTCACCTTTACTTGGAATAGTGGTGTGGGCAGCTGAAAACCAGGGATGGTGTGACTAATGAAGAAGGAACCTTGCCAGCGCTTGGCCCACTTCCAGAGAACTGGTGGTCTCTCCACAGGTGGTGAAAAGCCTTCTCTACCCTTGTCTTAGTCACAGAACACCTTGGGTATGCTTTTCAGTCCCAGGACCCACACAGCAAAAGAGATATATGTGAACAAGTCAATTTAGAGGTAAACTGCCAGGCTGTGTGAGGCCTGGACCCTCCATCTACCTCAGGGTTGGTTAAACAGTGTCACCTGTGGAAGAGCTGAAAGAACTGGTGATGTTTCACGTGGAATTTACTCCTTTCTCAGGAAAACGGAAACCATGGGGAAGACATAACAGCTGAATCAGAATGTGCCCGATCAGTGAGTCTGACCAGAGGCACCATGTGAAGGAGCATTTCCAGGTCCTCAGGGGAGTCCTGAGTTTGACTCAGCTGTGCCCAGAGAAAGCGGACTTGCTGCGGTCCGAGGGACTGAAGCAGTGACTGCGGGGTCCGTTGCCATCTTTCTAACATGTTATCCTGGCTGTAGTCTTCCTGTCCCTCCGGTCCGTTCTCCACGTTGGCGAGCTTCTGAATGTCAAATTGATCAGATAACTTCCCAGATCACTGCCCCTCGCTCAGGGGCTTCCCATTGCTTTCTGCCACCCAGTTCCTCCTGACCTGGTCTTAGCTTCCTCAGTCTGAGTCTCCAGACAGAATTTCCACTTCCTCCAGTGTGTCAAATTTCTCTCCCTTCTGGAGCTTTGCCCATGTCGTTCCCTCTTCCAGAACGCTCTCCTCCACTCTCACTCTCGCACTTCACCTGGCTACTCCTACACCTCCTGAATCATCGCTTCCTCTCTGAAGTCTCCACTCCCACTCCCTCAGAAGGGGATTTTCCCATAACTTCTGACACCTCAGTTAGCACAGCACTTTCTAAGATTACTACGATTGCTTATTTAATGATCTGTCTTTCCAGCTAGACTGGAAGCTATCTGTAAGTAGGGTCTGGTCTCCTGATCATCCTAGGGTCCTGAAAATAATATGGAAACGTTATAGAAGATACTCAAGCATCAGCTGAAGGGACATAAAGGTTAAGGATGAGGAAGAAGCAATAGAGGCAGGAGTTAGGAGGAAGGGACCACACATTAAAGAGTGTCTTTTGCTCCAGCCTCCCCCTCCCACCCCCTGCACATTCTTTCTGGAGTGGTGATTTTGAGGCATGTGAAAGAAATACTTCTCTTGGGTTACTTGGATTGCCTCCTAGCCCCCAAAGAGTCAGAGCAACTGTTACAATGGAATTTGAAATACTAGCTAAGTTAATGGAGGTCAGAGTTACCGAGTCTGGATTTACAGCTCCAAAAAATTGACCCAGATTTATTTCCTATTATTCAAAATTAGTTATGTTGAAGGAGGAGCAAGGGGTTCCTTGGTACATAGACTATCGCTAATGTGTCCTGGGACTTAAATCTTGTTTGGCTTTTTATCTGTCCCAGAGAACATGACTGTGGTTCTCAGTGAGTGGGGCGGCGCTGGGGGACCTGACAACAGAGTTTGCACGTGGGCAGCTCTGGCCTGCTGGACCTTTGTGATCTGGGCAGGTCACTCTGGCCTGCCTTTGCCTGGAGTGATTTTTACAAGCTCTGAACAAACTCCTGCCCTTAAATACCTACTGCCATTTGCTTCTTAATGCTTAACACACCAGGTTTAGAGATGAGGCCTCAAATTCAAGGACCACGAGAATGACGCATTGATTTAAATTCACATAGGCAAATATTGGATCCTTTTGTGATGTTTTGGAGCATTGGGCTGCAGGAAGTGTAGGTGAGGAGTGGAAACATGAGGAGTTTGAGACAGGAGAGGCCAGGAATTCCAAGTAGGCTGAGCAGGTAGAGGACAAACTGCATTTAATGCATAAATTTGTTTAACCTTACTTTGGAGAAGGAAGTGGCAACCCACTCCAGTATTCCTGCCTGGAGAATCCTGTGGACAAAGGAGCCTGGTGGGCTACAGTCCATGGGGTGGCAAAGAGTGGGACACAACTGAGTGCACACACACACACACTCACACACACACACACACACACACACACACACACACACACACACACCCCAAATGTAACAATCTCTTGTTTGGATCTGACAACACAGTAGAACTTAGACCCAGGTGTGGACCTCCTCGTGCCAGCATGGGGACAGGGTGTCCTCTGTTATCCCCTGGAACTGTTGTGAGATTCTCCATGCGGTGTTAGTTTTAAGTGGGTAGGACTTTCAGCCCCACCTCTGTATTACCACTGGTCAGTCACATCATGGTTAGTCCCTGCCTGCTCTGCAGTTGCCCATGTCTCCTTTTCTTGGGACACACAGGCCATCAGAAAGTAGGTGAATAGGGCCTTCCCTGCTGGTCCTGCTGTTAAGGCTCCACGCTTCCAGTGCAGGGGGCCTGGGTTCAATCCCTGGTCAGGGAACTAGATCCTGCATACCGCAACTAAAGTTCCCGCATGGCAACTAAGGATTCCACACAGTGCAACTAAACAAAGTCCTGCATAACACAATGAAAATTCCAGGTGCCACAACTAAGACCTGGCACAGCTAAAAAAAAATAAGTATTTTTAAAATAGTAGATGAATAGGCAAACAGACAGCACATTCCCAAGAGGAGAGATTTTGTGCTCATGCAGGCCAAGATAGTGGTCACCTTGAAAATAATTTTTTCAAGTCTCATCCTCTTCTGAGGCTGATTGGAGATAACTTTTCCTAGAATGAAAATCACCCAACCGGCATGAACTATTTATTTTCTTGATTGCTTTGAGAAAGTGCATGAACAACAATCTTATTGTCTCTTCCAGTCTTGCTTTAAATAATATTGTGTGTACAAAGCATTAATTAACAATAGTCCCTCTTTGTTTATATTTGCCCTCTAAAAATTTAATCGTTGATTGCTTTAGTGCTGTCAAATGCCCTGTTTGTGCCTCTTTCTGTAGATTTGCATGCAGTGAAATTAAACATTTTAGATTGTGTCGGTGATCAGAAAGATTTAATTCTCTTGACATATACAATGACAGTGTTTCAATTCTATAAACAAAACCCACTGGTACAATTAATCATTAACCTACTTGCTGTAGGGATTAAGGGAGAGAGCAAACGTTAACTCTTTGTGACTCACTGTAAATCAGCAAGAGAGGAAAGATGGTAGAACCGTGTAGGTTTTGTTGTCTAAAAATTGACTACAGTTTGATGATCAGAGTATAATTTTCCAAAAAACTCCTAATATCCCATTTTTAAGCATATACATCCACATTTGTCTTTTTACTGAGTTATCTGGAATTCTTGTCCACACAGCAGACGGACGCAACTGGTTACTCCTGCAAGCTGCCTTTCACTTGCATCGGATTCTAGTCAATCTTGCCCCTTTTCTACTCAGCTTTCTGCCTGTGTGTTCGGTAGCAGAGATTATTCTTTTTTGGTGAAAAAGACACTCAGAAGGCACAGACAGGTCATACTTAGTTTTCTGAGTTTGTGAGCTGATGAAGGAATCACATTTATCTTCTGTCCGTTACCACTGGAGGAATTAGGGAATGCCACCATCCCTGGTCCCTCCTGTAGACTCATCCTCTGCGCTTTCCATCTTTGGCCACTTACTCCCTTAGGTCTTCTTGGGAGAATATTCTTACCCCTAACTGGAACTTACCCAGCACCACCAAGTAATGAATTATATTTGGTGTATAATTCTTGGGGCTGTTTCTGTAAGCAGAGGTAAAATCTAAGAGAGCTCTGTGGAATATTCTGTAGATTTAAATGTATTAATTATATTTTTATACATTTATGTTATATATTATAACATGTATATATTTATATATTTGTAATAAATATGCTAATCATATTTTTCTCAGGAATACACCATCCTTTCACAGGTTTTTGCAGAGTGTCAGTGTCTCTCTCACTGTGTGTGTATTATATATATATATATTTATAATATATATATATGTATTTTTGAATGAATGATCGATTGCATGACTTGTGGTTCTGTCAGAGATCAGGTCAGTAGGGAAAAAAGCCTACAGATGAGGGAGAACATGAGGTCAGAGGATTTGCTACAGCTTGGATGTCAACACTGTTCAGAATATTTGCCTTTTCTCATTTCATTTTGCCCACATAAAAACAATCAGGAAAAAAAATCCAGAGTCTGAATATTTTTTAGTCTCTTGTTTCCTGAGCAAGCATTTGTATCACAGAATTGTATCTGTTCGCATTAGGAATATGTAAGCCTTTTAATTCTAATTATAAACCCCACCAATTTGACAGTGTTCCTTTAAATGTCAGAGGCACTGGAGAGGTTGCAGGGCAGGGAGGGGCTGTGAACTAAACCTCTCCAAAGGATTTTAATGCATTCCCTTCGGTGTCTTTTCTTTCAGAGAATAAAGGGAGGGAAAGGAGCCAATGGACTCAGCCCTATAGCAACATTTTTCCCCAAGGAATTTTGCATTTAGTTTTTGTGCCTTTGGCTAATAAAGAAGAGACGAACATTTAGTTCATCCGAACAAAAGAAAGCAAAATTTCAAAATGTGGTTCTTTTACTTGCAGGTTTTCTGGATTTTATCTCACCCAACTTTAGGCTGTAAACTAGAGGACACATTATTTAAGAAATTTATTCTTTCCTTGCAGTACACTGCTTTGTACTGAGGTGGCTTGTTTTTCTGCTCAGACAAAATAGAATGGAGGAAATTATCTAGTGGATTCAAGCTGAAGAAAGAGTCCCAACTCCATAATTTGAGCACCTAGCTACTCTCTTTCCCCAATAATGTAGAGAATTTCATAAATTCTCACCTTCACTTTGCTTATTCAGATGTAGGCTCCTGCTGTGTATACACACTAATACCAGTTCAAACACTGGGACTGAACTGACCTGTTAATAAAATTACCAAACTGGTCTAGTCAACTCTTACCTCCTACTCCCTAACCCTACTCTCAGTCCACTCTGCTACCCTGTTCCTCCAATTCAATTGACCATTTGTTTGCATGAATTTATTGGACTGACCACCTGGTGTGCTGTTACAGAGGCCTGGTCTTTTTTTAATTTCAGTAACCATCAAGTTTTGTTTCTTATTTTGAACCCAGTTCTAGATTGTTTACCCTTTGATGGATAGAGACCCACGCTTTGTCTCATTCAGTTCCATTTAGACAAAGAGTAGGGGTATGAAAAGGATGCTTGGGTTCAGTTAGAAAGAGGCCTAGACCCTCTCCCCTCTGGGGACTGTCCCCTCTCCAGACACAGCTACAGTGAGAATTAGAAAAGAACGACAGAAAGGAGAAACAAACCACATGGTGGAACTTATCAGCTGCTTTTGTTAACATCTCTTAAAATTCAGGTCAGGGTAGTATATGCAGATCCCTAAAATGAGGAGATGGTCTGGTTAAAAGTCAAGTGTGTGTTCCTCATATTTTATAAGGAAAAGGATAAAGACCACTGAAAAGTAAAAGATCTTACTCTTTGAAGAGAAATTTCCATTTTGTTACAAAGGAAAATGCTTCATCTGAAATTGGTAAATACGTGGCTGCTTTGCAAACATTCCAGAAAATGCAGTTTGTCTTTTTGAACCTCACAGGGTTAGCTGTTGTGTTACAGTTTCTTCTTATTTCTGGAGCTATAGATGTTATGTATAGGATAGCTCACAAACATCTATCAGCATGTCTTTAACATGGTGTTCTGTCAAGTGAATGTTGCAGTCTGATCAAATTGATGGTGTCTTTCTAGCCAGCGAAATGCAACGCCACATAATTCCATTCCCCGACATCATGTTTTAATCAATGGAAGACAGCAAGTGCCAGAGAATGAACAAAATGGTTCCTGAACCACTTACCCAAGTTTTAATGGTGTATCTGAAGATGTCATTCCTGGAGTTCATGGTATAGTAAATTATTCTCAGGCATACGCTCCACTAAAATTTTTATCTTAAAATAATTCAATTCTGGTTCACACAAGGGCAGGGTCAGATGGCCTGCAGGAAGAAAGCCAGCTAAATTTCCATGATTCATGGTCACTAGGCAATGTCTAGCTCACTGGCATATGTCCCAAGTATCGGTCATCCCAGTTATGGATAACCTAACTGCCCTTAATAAGACTAAAAGATAGTCTTACTCTGCCTCCAAATAATTTGAAGGCTGTGAGTAAGTATCTAGAAGGGATCATTCCAGGGAATGCTATCTTAGAGACAAAATTCTTCTTAATCTTGAAAACAATCATCTTTGAACAGTTTAGATTTGCAATGGAAGATAAGGGATGTAATTATAAAATCACAAAATGTCTCATCATAGATTTAACCTCCATTTTTCTTAAAATTTGGGTTCTCACAATAAGAAGCAGCTTCCCAGGTGACTCAGTGGTAAAGAATCTTTCTGCAATGCAGGAGACTCAGGAGACATGGGTTTGATCCCTGGTTGGGAGGATCTTCTGGAGAAGGAAATGGCAACCCACTCCAGTAGCCTTGCCTGGGAAATCCCATGGACAGAGAAGCCTGGTGGGCTACAGTCCAGGGGGTCACAAAGAGTCAGACATGACTGAGCACTCATGCACGCACATAGAGGTCTTTGAACCTTAACCATATCTGTGTGCAGAAGATGTTCACTCCTGTTCTAAGGCTCTTTACCTGATGGGTTCTTTCTTCCTTAGATTGAATTAGAAAGAAATCTGTCACAATGACACTCCTTGTGATAAAGGACCACAGAGGAGGATTGTAAGGACCTTGTCTTGGAGGGTCTGATGCATTTTGCATGTAATTTTTCTCTAAAGTGAGAGCAAAGCCCAACCTTTAGAGAAACCACGTGGTTCCCTGCCTTGTCGTGTCACAGGTTCCCAACCCTGTTCCTTGGCCAACCTTGACCCTGGTCTTTGCAGAAGGCTCAGGCTCAGCCTCACTTGAATCTGAAGTTTCTACTCTCCTCCTTTAGACTCTGCTTAGTCATGGTCTGGGCAACTGCAAAAGTCCAAACTTCACATAGTTATCTGGATTTGTGTGAGAATGCCTTATATGTCATCCAGTTGGACATCCATCCATGTGGGGATTTCTGCCAGAATATCTCCATCTGTGGCCTTCCAGCTGGGCTGCTAGACCTCTAACACTCTCACCGACAGACCTTGTATTCCCTGAGGCTGTCCATTTCCTCTGAGTTGGGCTCCTTATAACTCTATGAATTAGTCCTAGACAAGAACTTGAGTCTACACCCAATTAGTTGAACTCTTCTTTCCCATGCTGGAATTTCAGCTGATTAAAGATAACTCTTAAGCTTCCCAGAAGGTACTTCTTCTACTGCTTAAATGTCCTCAGCTCTGTTTCATCTTTCTTATATAACAGTAGTTCAGATTCTCTCTCTATCTAGCCTGGCATGACCTTTAAACAAGTATCAGTTTGGCTAACTCTTTTCTAAAAGGAAACCAAAAAACTGAGCAGCATACTCCTCATGGGGTTTGGCAAGAGCAGAAATGAGAACTAACTCTATATATGCAATCTCAGATAACATTAGTTGTTTCAGCAGCAACATTGAGTGACCTGTGTCAACTGAAACTCTCCGTACCCTATTATCTCTTTCAGAACAGGCCCTCAGTACTTAAATTAAATCCTTTTTACACACGAGCCCCTGTTAGATTTCTTCTCTCCAACCCTATTCATCTTATACGATTGATATTTTATGTCCAAGTGCCGGGACTTAATTTTTATCCCATTGAACAACATCTTTTTAGAGCTGATGTGGTTCTAACTTGTTGAGATATTTTTGCTCTGTACTCAAAATATTTTTTATTGCTCTCAGCTCCATGTCACTGATAAGTGGACTAAGCATGTTTTTCCAAACTTTAACCAAGTCACCAACACAGATTATTAAACAAGACGGAGAAGAGGTCAAAGTTCTATGGAGTGCTGTAAGGGCGTTATGGGCTGTCATCCTTCAGTAAATCAGCTCTGTGTATGGATGTTTAACTCATTACAAATCCCTCTAAAAGAGGTGGCCGGTAGGATCATGGGTTCTATGGTCAAATAGAAGTGGATTTCAAAATCCAACCTTTGCCCTCAAAAATTGTGTGGCCTTGAACAAGTTCATTAAAATTTCTTATCAATAGACTGCTCATCTATAATAATACTTTCTTCCTAGGTCTTGGGAGCAGACTGAATGAGGCAGTGGATGTGAATTATGGACAAGTGCCTGGCACCTGTGTGCTACCCATCAGTACTCCCCAGCTCCTTCCCTCACCTAATTTGTCTGCATCTTATAAGGATATCACAGACTCTAGGTTCACCATTGAAAGTAAAAAATTCAATGATGTATTAAAATTGCTTCATCTATGTGGCTTTTTTATTTCCTCTTAACAAATTTTTCGGTATGAAATCATTTCCTAAAGGAGGGGGGATTTAGAAAAAATAGGAATTAGGATTTTTTCTCTGTTTTATGTCATCTAGTAACATGCATCATTAACCTCAGCTACATAAATTCCTAGTATGCTTTGGCCCTGAACTTTAGAAGAAAAATTCTTTAGTCATCTTTAATATTTTATAATTATAATAGATTAAGCCATCTGAATGAAAATATAAATATCTTAGTTCCATCTTTTAAAGCTATTTCTTCTTGTGATGTATTCACTTCTGAATGAAGGTTTTACTTCTTACAAATGTTTCTGGGTAATGCAGCAAAGACACCTGTAATCGGATCTGCAACCAACAAGGTAGTAAGTCAATTTGGAGTTCTAATAGTTACACTATGTATCTACAGAATGGATATGATGAAACATGACATGAATTAGCAAATCTGTCAGGAGTCAAACAAGTTTGCTGTCACAAATTAACCAGTTTTACCATGATTTCAAGGCCATAGATTTTCAGTTACCTGAAATTAGTCATAGTGGTAGGAGACTGTTTTCTTTCTAGTCTAGCCCACAACAGTGTTAAAGACTGTTTCAGATATTTCAAATGGAGACTCTAAACCATCCATTTAAAAATGATTTTATAAGCTCGTGTTCCCCTAAGAGTTACTCTTGGTGATAAAAAACAGAAAGCTAATATACAGATAATATATGAAAATACTGGAGAAGGAGGTGGCAACCCACTCCAGTAGTCTTGTCTAGAAGATTCAGTGGAAAGAGGAGCTTGGCAGATGGGCCACAGTCCATGGGGGGTGCAAAGAGTGGGACATGATTGAGCACATATATAAGATAACATAAAGGTAGTAAATGAATAAGCACAAAACTTGTACTATACAAAATGTCCACTACTTTAAAAACAAAATCTATTTCAGTAAGAAGTCTAAATTAGGCCCTATTGGCTTTAATTGTATAATGGAAATCCATTTACATGCATTACCAAACTCTCATCAAATCATACCTCAGGGCACCAATAGGGAAATCACCTCTTTTATTAAACTAGATATGTCAGGAGAGCAATGGGTGCAGAGGTGGTCGTTTCTATGAGTGGAACCAGATGTAGAAAAAATAATCCAGTCCCTAGCACTTGAACTGGAATCTTCTCTTGGCTAATGCGATGTGACTGAATTCCAGGAATGTTAGTCCAGTTCAAACAGGAATGGTTTCTCATCAGTGGCTCGTTGGACATTTGCAATCTTCTGCTTGTTTGTTTGTTGGATTCTTTTTTTTTTTCAATTGTGAACTAGGGCACAGCACTTTTGCTGCGGCTCTGGCTGGCTCGGTAGAATGCTGCCTCATAACTTTTTCCTGTGGCACTTCCTTTCGGGGATGTTTCACATGTGCTTTTTTCCCTCTGCCCACACTGTGTGTTCACCACCAAATTTCCATTGTCAGGCCCCGCCTACATGCATTTTACTAGCGCGTGAACTCCTCGAATCTTAGAGCGGCTCGAACTACCGCTCACATTTTCGTTACACCTTATGGAGAAGAAAACTGACTTCCTCAAAAAGGGCATAGAGTTCACGTAGAGAACTCAGTGTTTTCTAGGGTGTTTTCCTCTACGAGGGCGTCTCGTGCCCGTTTCTTGCACTTGCCACAGTAAGAATATCTGCTCTCTCTTTGCTTGCGGGACCCCCCACCCCAAGCCATTTTCCCCTCTTGACTGATTTTCCCATCAGAAGTTCTTCATTATGAGTCAATAAAATAATACTCTACAGTCACATCCCCAGGGAAGGGAAAGATTGCCCAAGTCTCTAGATTATTCACGAAAGGAAGTGGCCAGGGGGCGGGGGATTTGTTTGGTTTCTAATTTATGTGCAAAAAAAAAAGTAGATTTTAAAAACTGAATTAGGAAGGTAATAGGAACTGCTAAAATCGGATTCTCGTATCTGTGTTTATAAGCTCCCAACTCGAGAAAGTTTGAGAAAAAGAAAAGGTTTCAAACATGTGCTTGTGTCTAAGCACAGACTTGGCAGCTTCTCACGTGGCTTTCACTAAACCTAAGAATTCTCATACAAGTGAGGTCTGTGTTCATCACTTTCCACCAAAGATTAAATAGTAGGGTGCTGTGGTGATGACTCTGGTTGCTAAGACTTCATTGCCAAGTCAGAAACATCTGAGGGACAACTCCATTTAACCAGAGGCCAAGGATACCTCGGCCGCCTGAGTGCCAGGCCAGATGCCAGCCAAATTCATCTGTATGCACAGTGCAGGAGTCAGGAGCAAAACCTCCTCAGGGGCTCAGCCCATAGACCAGTGTGAGAAAGGAGCAGGATGGAGGACAGTAATAAGTGGGCCATTCCCGGCCGTGACTCTGACATTTAAAAAATGTAAGTGACACTGGAAGTTCAAGCATTTACTTCCAAGGCAGCCTAGAATAGAATTGGCTGTGATTTCTTTAGGGAAGCTAAATTAATACCCTTATTCTTTCACTTATTCATTCATTCATTTAAAATACAGATATTTCTAGGGCACCTAATGAGGGAGCCTGGTAGGCTAAAGTCCATGGGATCCCAAAGAGTCGGACCCGACTGAGCAACTTCACTGGTTCAATGAATATCAAAAAAATTCCAAATACATGTCTTTTGCCATAGCTAATAGGTGAAGTTCTGAGGGAAAAAAGAAAAATAGGAATCCAGAATCTATATTTGAGCAATAATAAGTCAAATAAAAGTATTTCTCTTAGATATACTATGTGTACACTTCACATATCTTGTTTCTCTATCACACTTAGCTTCAAAGAAAGGTGTGGAGAAGGCAATGAAAGGGGTACTCAGGGGCAGCTTGAGTCACAGAGATGAGAAAAGCCCTTCAGAGGGTCCCTGGATACCCTGGCAGTTCAGAATTAAGTTAAAGGAACATAGCTTGGCCCCAGGAAAGACAGAGGCGTAGATAATACCTAAGTGGAGGGGATCTGGGGTGGTGGGAGTGTGGGCAAAGGTTCTTAAATCACGTTGGTTTTATTTGTTTGTTTGAGCTGTGATTCGAAAGTCACTGAAACCTGTTTCTTTAAATCCAGTTGCATTTATCAAGTCACATCCTGCTTGTGATATTTTGTGCTTATGGAAACCTTTGTGAAAAGTCTCTCTCCCTGTGAGGCTCTGTGAACTGTAGTTGTTAGGGGTAGGACTCTGAGGCCAGAACCCACTGGGTTCCATTTGAGAGTCTGACACTCACCATCCGTGTCACCTTGGGAAGTTATTTCAAGCTCTCTGCATCCATTTTTGCCTTTAAGATGGGGATGGTAACAGTTTGTACCGAGTGGAGTTGTGAAAATGGGATGATGCATGTGAGTTACTCACCATGGTAGCTAACATTTGCAGAATAATTATTCTATTAGCCCCTTCTGCCATCCCCATATCACTCTTTTAATACAGTTGTGTGCGTCTCTTCTTTCTAGGGACTCAAAAAGTACTCTGTTTCTCCTGTGTTTTGATAGGCAATTTGTAAAAGCTAATATATAATGCGTTTAGAAGCAAAACTCCATTATACTCTATGGCTGTATGATTTCCTCTAGCGTGCAAGTATCTGATGCTGCTTATTAAAGTAAGAAAGTACACTATGCCATCTACCAGAAGGGAGGAATTTTGAGTTCTCTGCATCTGGGCTTCTCCATGTCCTGTGCACATGGATCCCAAGTCTCGTAGAAATGCACATTCTGATCGGCTAGGTCTGGGGGAGAGCCTGGGTTTCTGAGTCTCCAGCCAGCTCCGGCCATGCCAGGGCTGCTAGTCAACCGCCCACACTGTGATCTAGACCCCAAAGCAGTAGCAGGGCCGGAGTGAGCAAGGCTGAGGAATTGGTGTGAACATTCCTCCAGTCGTGGGTAATTTCCTGGACAGCAGTTTTTCTGTGGAAGACCCAGTACTCAGCCCCCACAGACATGGCCAAACCTCACTGCAAGGCACCACCTTCTTACGTGAGCACCTGTGACAACATATTGGAAACAGGCTATAAAAAGGGAGAAACCTGCAGCCAGACACCTGGTCAGCCCGCAGCTGTTCAACCAAGAGAAAGCGCCCTGGTTTCAACACTTCGCTGGCTCCTTTTCTAGAAGGCCAGGTCCTCCCAAGGCCTGATTGTTTTCAAAAATCATGTGTAACGGAGGCTGATAGACCACACGAGGGAGCATCGCAGACTTTACTTGACCTTGTCACTGCAGTCTGTAGCTCTGTGGACCATTCCTCACTCCTACATCAAAGGGACTTTTAAAATCAAAGTGTACAAAGCCTTTATTTAGTGGATTTGGGCGCCAGTTGGACCAATAAAAGATAGAATGGACTCAGTGTCTCCACAGCTTCCCTTGACAGTTCTTCTGAAGGGGAAAAAGGGTAAATCCTAGAAGTACTTTTTTTTTAATGTTTAAAAATCCTAGAAACGTTGGACAGATATAAAAGTCATGACTGTATCCAGGGTCCCATGTACTCCGTTTGGAATTCAAGGTTTAACACAGACACCAAATTATAAAGTGTTGAGATCTTCTCCTTTACCGTTACTCATGCATATTTCTCTAACGTTGCCCCTGGGGTGTTGCTTGCCCTGGTCTGGTGACAGGAGATGAAGGGCTACCCTGGGAACATAGTCCACCAAAGGTTCTCCCTGCTTCGCAGATGCAAATGCAAGCTCTTAAGCTCCTTATAGTCCAGGTAGCTTTCCCACAGCCTGTCTGAACAGCAAACTTACTGATTTATTTCTGAATCCTCACCCAGCTCCAGCAAAATACTGGGTATTTTAAATAAAATGACAGTGAAAGGTACAACAGGGATTTATGAAAAGCATACTTAGTAAGTTATAGAAATAGAGAAAAATAATAACGTAAAAAATGCAAAGTCAAGGGAGGAGTATTTGGAACTGTGTCTTTTCTGTGCAGTTTTACGGTAAACCTAAAACTGCTCTAAAAAATAACGTCAGTTAATAAAAGAAATGCAAAGCTCATGACCTTGGAAAATATAAGCAGATATGCTAAACACAGAGGCTCTAGAAAGGATGTTTAAGAAGAAAGGGCTTCCGGAAAGTTTCCTATTGTTGCACCACCATTAACTGGTATAATGAAAAAAAAAAATCCTGCTCCTCTGGTAGAAGGTAAGGAGCTCCCCCACCCCACGGCTTCTCCAGCAAGAAAGAACTTTCTGGAGTGAGCTTACAGTAAGGCCTGGGTTTGAATCCCAGGTCTGCCTTCACTCTAGTTATGTGGCTTTGGGCAAGCTACTTAACAGCTTTGACTGTTAGTTCTCATCTGTAAAACAGTGTTCCTGTGACATGAGCATAATGGAGTTATTATGAGGATTAGATTAAATATTGTAAATGAAACCACTAGCCCTAGTCTGTGCTTAGCAAATGTTAGTTAAAATTAATCAGCTTCTGGTAGCAATGCCCTGCTTTTGTGGTTTAATTCTCTGAAGAGGTGTGTTGGGTCAGTTCGATGGAAAGTCACTTGGTAGGGAAAGAAACTTGGAGTGGGATAAAGATTGCTTATATGCAAGTACATACTTAGACATCTGCCTGATGCACTGAAGGCCCCCAACAGATATTTGTCAAATGCAAAAAGTTCTGGACCAAGAGTGTCCAGATTGATTGATTTTGTTCTCAGAAGCATTGCTTCGAACCTCACAATTTCCAAAGTGCATTTATACCTATTTAATAAGATAAACCAAAACCTAGGAGGAAGGTAGGAAAGATCTTAGATTCTATTTTGTAGAAGTGGAAACTGAGGTACATAGAGAATCACACAAAAAATTTATCAAAAGAACAGAATTAGAATTCAGCTCTTCTAATTAAACATCAATTTTTCCACTGTGTCTGTTGAAAGTTAGCAAGTCTCTTTTCCCTATACCCACCAGTGGGGTTGGGGTGGGGGGTGGAATGCATTTTAAGCACTTAAGAAACCATAGATGAGTCATAAGCCTGAGTTTGGAAATTTGCATTATAAGGGAGGATTTGCTGAATTAGATAGTGGTTGCTCTTGATGCTGCATGAAGAAAAGGTGGCTGAGGACAAATGTAGAAAAGAATCGATTGGTGACCATACATTTCACAAAAGCATTGAAAGAGTTTTATTCGTTCCTTTTTCAGTCCGAGATTTGATGGTCACTGATGGCCACCAGCATGCATTGGCTAGTGCACAGGCCACCAGAGGTAACTTTTCTGCTACATACAGTGTCAAGTCTGTTTTCACACTTGGCCAAAAGCTATATTTTTTACATCTTATGCTTGTTTTCAATTAATGTATTTGAAAATTTTCATAAGATGGGGGGGTGAGGAGTATGGCAGAGCAAAGAGAGAAGAAAGTTAAGAAAGGTTTTCCTAGTAATGGAAGGTTTTCTTGGTTATTACAATAGTTGCACAAACTGTACCAGCTGATGTTTGTATAGGTCTAGCAGAAAAGTAGAATTTTTTTTTATGTTTTTGTAATATACGTAAGACTGTGTAAACGTCATCTTGTTCTGGAGGTTGGCCAACTCCCAAATATCTCCTAAGAGAGGAGCAGGATAAGATGCAGTGGCAGCCAAGTAGCTACCAGTCACAGCTGCTTCCTGAGGGCACCTGCGTTTGAGTCCTAGACAGGCCATTACTGACGCTAGTCTTCCCTGTAGGTAGACTTGGGCGGAAAGAAGCAGAAACATGAAGATTATTAAGACTTTGAGGATGGGGCTTAAAGAAATAAAGAAGGAGTTTGGCGGGTAATGGGAAGACTAGGGACCCTGAAGTCGGGTTTGATACTGAGATTTGATCCTAGGTACTTTCACCATTCCCTGGCTTCGGTAACATCTATTCACATTCTTCCTTTTGGACAAGTGAACTATGTCTCTTTCGATTGAGGAATCTGTCTCGTTATAATGAGCCCAGGTGAACCAGGCTTTTCATTTTAAAGCCGTTTAAAACGTAAGGTCACTGACACAAGACACAGCACCATGTTGCTGGAAGAAATGTAACGTCAGGCAGAATAATACAGACTTGTCAGACAGTTCCACAGATCTAAGCTCCCAGGGACAAAAGCAGAATGAACCCTTTCTCAGGATGCTGTCTAATCAAATTCAGGCATGTGTACAGCCTGCAGCACTGCAAGATGACCATTTCATTGGACAACGATTATGAAAATTGGATTCTTTTTTTTTTTTTTTTCAGAAGAGGGTCAAAATTAGAATTCCGCAGAGCATTATCTTCTTCCCGCAATGGCTATGTCATTTTTTGTTAGAGACCGTGTTGCCTAGAAATCCTCCTGATCCTTTTGTTCTTCCTCACGTCTAATCCGTGTTCAAGTCAGCAGCAAAACCGGGTACCAGACATGTCCAGAGAAGCACAAGAGACAATTAACACCTAGCTCTTGGAACACTGGGGACGGTTAATAAGATATTGTGCCTCAGCTGTGTATGTTTTTATGTTTACCACAATCAGGCTTGATTAAAGCTGGCTTTTGTGACTTCCTCTGATTCCTCGTGGTGTCCGGAGTTCTAGGAGATTGGTTGCTCAGCTCCCATTTTTCGCCTCACAGGGAATCACTCCTGCAGCCATTTCCTGATCTCTGCCAGGGATTAACTGATGTTTCTCTGTGACTGGTGAAACAGCATCATTGAGGCCATCCCTGGAAGCTGGCGGGGGTAGAATTTAACTCTTCATATCAAATGCATTTGTACCATCCCTGACTCTGTCTCCTGATCACAGCCAGGAGTCATTTCGGAGAGGTGGTCTGTGTGTCTGCTGTTTCCCCAAGGGTGTGAAAAACAACCCACTGATGTGGAACCAAGTCTTCGCTGTGGCAGCCGACTTCTGTTTACCGTAGAATCGAGGCTTACGTCTTTAATCCCTCCCTATAAAGCTGTCTGAGAGAGTTGTACAAACCCACGTATGTCTTTTATTGTTTCTCTAAGCACTTTTAATGTGTTTTCCCACAGTTTTTGAAAGTGTTGCTGTCTCAGCCTGGCTGTGTCAGGAAAAAAAAAAAAAAAGGAGAAAGAAAGATTTCCCTAAAGGGATGCTATTTCAATTTATTATTAGTGTTTTAAGCTAGAGAGTTAGAGGGGCTTAGAAAGTTAGAGAATATAAAATTATAGATCTCATCAGGATTTAAATTTTATCTCAGATACAGAGACATATTTAAATACATACAAATACAGAACCAAGGTCTCAGGATATTCAGCCTTTCCCATTTCCCTCAAAAATCCCATCAAAAACACCACTGTCTGTATTCCAGTGTGAAAAAATGAATTATTCCCAAGCTCTACTTTCTCTCATGGATATTCGTTTCTCCCCTACCCCACTTTCTATCTTTTATGGCTCTTCTTTTGATTAAGTGTGAGCTTGTGGTTGCTAATAATTTCAGGATAAATGTTTTGATTGGATCCAAAGGGGTTTGAAAACAATAGAAACAGACTCAATGTCACTGCAGCTTCCGTATGACGGAAAGTGTATTTCTAAGTGTATCTTATGGCCTAGAAAGACTCGGCCGCAAGTGAAAACCCATCCCCCACAGCACTGTCAGCTTTTTAGGATGAAACACTGACATACCTTGTAATTTTGGCAGTGGGCTGTCATTTGGATAGTTGTCTGCAAATGCTGCTAATGTTATTTTGGATAAAGCCTGTCTCATTACTGTGTAAGTTATGAAAGATTTGAACTCACGTATCACCCTCATTCTTTCTCCTCTCCCGTGTCACCCCTGTCCTGTTGTGATGCAGTGCAGTTCCCCGGGGACTGTAATGCCCCTGAAAATTGACAGTCACATTCTAGTGTAACATATTTTTCTCATTTAATAACATGGTCTGTGTAATGATTCATAATCCTCAAAGGGCCTCCTGCCAGTGACAAGTGAACTCAAGAAATTGAATACACCAGGCAGTTTGGTGGCGACTATACTTTTACGGTTGAATCAAGAGTTAAAGCAGCAGTGTATCTGGAGAGATTTTGGTAAAATGGCCTTCAGCTCATATATTCCCATGTCTGGTTCACACATGGAAGTCCTGCTTCTTCAGGCCACTGTGGCCTGAAGTAGGGCTGCGAAGGGCATATTTGTTTCCCATGAGACAATCAGTCCTAAAAAGACAGGGATATTTTCTCTTTTCACCTCTGTATTTTTAGTGCCTGCAATAGTGCTTGGCATATGGTGTGCTCAGTTGTTATTTCTCTTGCCTGGTGGCATATCAGTCAAGAAAATAATCTTTGGTTTTGAGCTCCCATCCATCACCATCACTGCATCCAAACTCCACAAGGCCCCTTTAAACTCTGGAAGGGTTAACGTGACTGGCATTATTTGTCTGGTCCCCAAGCAACAAAGCTAAGGCTTCTCAGGTGGTGCTAGTGGTAAAGAACCCACTTGCCAGTACAGCAGACATTAGAGACAGAGGTTTGATCCCTGAGTTGGGAAGATCCCCTGGAGGAGGGCATGACAACCCACTCCAGTATTCTTGCCTGGAGAATCCCATGGACAGGGGAGCCTGGCGGGCTACTGTCCATGGGGTTGCAAAGAGTCGGACATGACTGAAGCGACTTAGCACACACACACACACACACACACACACACACACACACAAGCAACAAACCTACTTCCTTCCCACCACCTGATGGCTTTCACTTGGAACTCTTGATAGCCCTCCCTCAATCATCATCTCATCCACTCTGTTACAGCTAGGTGACCTCACTTTTTCAGTCTTCTCTTAGACCCCTCATAGGACAGAGCTGGAACTGAGACTTTCTGAGTGTCAAAACTTTGTGCCCACCCAAAAGAATTCTGAGAAATGGAATATTCCCGCCATATCAGGAAGCAAGAATGTCACATTTATCAGTGATTCTAGCCCTCCAAATGTGAATTTCTGAGCCCTTTAGTGCACCCAGGAAGGAGAACAGTACCTGTTATCCAGCAGCCGTGAGGCTGCAGCCACTCCCTGAGGTGAGTGTGGAGGTCCGGATGTGAAAAACACAGGAGACTGGCCCCAGAGAGCTGAGATGCATATGAAAGGAATGATGTCAGTGAGCCCAGACTCTTGCATCTTACAAATAGAAAAGCACCAAATTACTTGAGATACTTGGTTTTCTTTAATTCACAAAAATACCTTTGATGTTCCCACTACCTGCCTCTTGTTGCAAACTTCTACATAACTTGACTCCTCCCCCAACTCCTCAGAGCAGTTCTTTCAAGGTTACTTAAGATGCTACCTTTTAAAACTTAAATCTTAAAAGTTTGCACCAAATGAAACATAACTCTCAACTTTTAGGTTGTAGCTATTCTTTAAGTTAATGATTCCTTTCTACTGACCATCAACAGCAGCACCCCAGAATATATCCTGGGCACTTTAGCTCCTTCCTACTTTGAGATGATCCCCCTGCCTTACTTCCTAAGACACTATTTTTTCTCAGAGACTTTGTTAAGATTTGTTGTTCAGTTGCTAAGTTGTGTCTGACTCTTTCGACCCCATGGAATTAAGTGTGATAATATATAAAGTGAAGTCGCTCAGTCGTGTCCGACTCTTTGCAACCCCATGGACTGTAGCCTATCAGGCTCCTCCATCCATGGGATTTTCCAGGCAAGAGTGCTGGAGTCGACTGCCATTTCCTTCTCCAGGGGATCTTCCCGACCCAGGAATCGATCCCGGGTCTCCCACATTGCAGGCAGACGCTTTACCGTATGTTATCTAATATGATATCTAGCATCAGGGAAGCATTCAATAATTGATAGCTTATTCATTTTTATAATGAATTAAACTTTAAAATATATCTTTTGTAATTAAGCTAATATCACAGATACGGAGACAACATTATGAGGTTTGGTAAGCGTGAGCTGGGGCTTGGGAGTTTAACCCTGCTTCAAGTCTCAGCTTTCATCATGACTTCCTTCATGACTCAGCATCTCTGAACCTCATCTTCATCTGTAAAATTTGGGTCACAATACCTCATAGGGTAGGGACAAAGGTTAAAAGAGATGGTGCCTGTGATTTTGTGTTCTACATACTAAAGCATCATGCAAATCAAGGCATCTTCTTTCTCCCAGGCAAATATATGTTATATGAATTGGGCACAGCTTGTATTTTGCATTCACAAGAGGTGAATTATGGAACTGAGATTTCAGAAAACATCAGCACAGGCATTAGAAACTGACTTTCAACTTATTTACAAAACAGAAAGAGTCACAGAGAAAACAAACATATGGTTACCAAGGGGGAAGAACAGGAAGGATAAATTGGGAGATTGGGATTGACACCTACATACTACTATATATAAAGTAGATAACTAACTATATATAAAAGTATATATTGCGAACTATATATCCATACTACTATATATAAAATAGATAACCTACTGTATAGGGAAGTCTACTCAATACTCTGTAATGCCTTCTACGGGAAAAGAATCTAAAAAAGAATGGGTATATGTATATTTATAACTGATTCACTTGGCCCTACAGAAACTAACACAACATTATAAATCAACTATATGCCAATAAAAATTAACTGAAAAAAACCCCGACTTTCCATTTCCTTGGTGTGTTTAGGGCAAAACACACTAAAGCACTAAAGTGGAGGAAGGAAGGCTTGTACAGCCTAGTCTTCCTTTTCCTCATCCTCCAGGGTATGACAGGGTCTGTGGGTCCCCTCAAGGTTTTTGCAACCCGGGGCTATGCTGGCAGTTTGTTTTGTACACCATTAAAAAAAAAAAAAAATCCAACTAGAGCCAGGGAAATTTTTGTTGGCTTGCACGTGAGATATGTTTTTAAATTGCAGAACAAAGTTTAATTTGGTTTCCATTTCCCTTGATGAGGAATAGCATCTCTACTGCAAGAAAACCTGACACTCCTTTATTCTTGCAAGGATGGTAAAAATTTTCTGGGTCACAAAACAACAAGCACTAGAGGAAGAAATGAAAATGCATGCAAGACGCTTAAAATAAATATTCCTCTGTGGTAATTATTAGAAGGCTTGGACTAAGAAGCTGTCAGCCCTAGGAGTTTGGGCCATCTTCCCTCTAGTTTTCCCTGGTTGCTTTGTTCCTCGTCGCTCATACAACACATGCTAGTCAGGAGCTGCTTCACCTCGTGTTTCCCAAAGTGCTTGCAAACGCTGAATGGCAATTATAAAACAATGCCTTAGGGTATATGGGCTCCAAGAATATCACTCTAGCCGAAGGCCAACTCAAGAACGTGTTCCTTAATACAAATCCACTGTCAGAGGGAAATGGTAGCGAGAGATTTGAATTATCCCGGGTGCCACACGAGACATTTAATTCAGGTTATCAATTGAATGCGTTTTAGGCTTTGTAAGTATCCCACCAGCCTAGGACACAGTCACTATTCTCAAGGAGATTAGTTTCACTCAGGAGAGCAGACTCACGGGGCACTTAAATAATAAAGAACAAGAATTGCTGCCTCCACATTTAGTGTGGAATTTCAGAGGAGGGAAATGATCATAACCTGGTGTGTCCCAGGGAAGTCTTCCTGTAGGATGCACGTTTGTTACATCTGTGTCTTCCAAGACGAAAGAGGCAGACATCCCACAATAGTGCCTTTTAGATCCTCTATGACCACACAACTTGGCCTCTCAGATGGCAATAGGGGTAAAGAACCGGCCTGCCAACGCAGGAGACATCAGAGATGCAGGTTTGATCCCTGAGTTGGGAGGATCTCCAGGAGAAAAGCATGGCAACCCACTCCTTGTATTCTTGCCTGGAGAATCCCATGCACAGAGGAGTCTGCCTGGCTGGCTACAGTTCATAGGATCGCAAAGAATCGGACACAACTGAAGTGACTTAGTATGTATGACCGTACAACCACTGAGTGAGCTGGGCAGGTTTCATTCTACAGAATGAAGGAAAAGTGAGGTGAGTGTGACCCTTCCACGGTCTGGAAGACCTGGATGGCAGGCCGGGTCACCTCCCACTCCTGCCTCGATGATTCTGGTGCTCGCTTTCTCTTAAGTCATTGCTATTTGAATGTGTTTGTTACCATTTTACTCCACATACTACTTAGCCCATGGGAGCCACTCCTCATGTTTCCTTCTGTCCCCTTGTCCTCTAGAGAGGCAGGGGATAAAGTGGCCACATTCCTAAAAAAAGTGCAAAAACATAATATATTAATATAACAGAGAAGACTTTTATGTCTTCGGCCCCTCTTTTAGCTGATTCTAATTGAAATAGTGGGGCTTCCCTGGTAGCTCAGTGGTAAAGAATCCGCCTGCAATGCAGGAGACCTGGGTTCAATCCCTGGGTTGGGAAGGGAATGGCATCCCACTCCAGTATTCTTGCCTGGGAAACCCCATGGACAGAGGAGCCTGGTGGGCTACAGCCCAGGGGGGTCACAAAAGAGTCGGACATGACTTAGAGACTAAACAACAAACAACAGTCAGAATGGTATTGGAGTGAGGCAGGAGCTGGAGAAAGATGATGATTTTGGAGGAGAGAAAGCAAGAGAGAAAGCCTCTGTCCTTACCTTCTAGAATCCTCTGCAGCCTTTGGCATGGCTGATGATCCCCCTTCTGCCTCCTAACATCCTTTCTCCCTGTTGCTTCCACTGCATCCAGGGAGCCTGTCCACCTCCCCTTCTTCTTGTGAATCCTTCTGCCTCCTTCACCCAACGTTCTTCTTCACATCGCCTCTTAGATGCAGGTGGCCCGGAAGGTTTAGTCTCAGCTCTGTGTCTCCCACCTTTTCCCTCCCTGCCCCCTCAGTCCAGATGACTCTCAACATTTTAGCTGCTCCAACCAGACTGGATTTCTGCCCTGAGCTCTAGACCTCTGTCTCCAGGGCTTCTCATTTCTCAACTCAGGTCGCTCAGACTCAACCTGTTACAAATGTGATTTTGCCCACTGAAACTCTCTGATCTCCTATTTCCAAGACCATTTTCCTTAGAATCCTCTTTCTCCTCTCCCACTTCCTGAAGTCACAACAAATATAAGAGCCTCTTTCTTGGGTGGGGAAACATTTCCTGCAAGATGCTTTGTGGCTAACGGCTGCTGTGTGTGACCAAGGGCTCTGGAACCCATCTTCCCACTGCCCCCTGCATTCCAGAGCCTCTGCAAAGGGGGAGGAGGGGTAGCAGGGCGAGAAGCTCACAACAGATAGCTTGTAAATGCCAAATATGACTGCGCTGGTGTGTGTACGGAGGGGAAGGATATTAGGGAGGAAATATATTCTTAGCATCCATGGCAATTGCAAAAAGGATGCCTGTTAGAAAGACATCCACCACTGGTATTTTGGCCCCATTCAGCACATGGTGTTTTATGTTCAGAGAGGTTGGAAAACATATGAAAGGGAATTACTCCTGTTTTTCCATCTGTACACATGTGCTTTCGCTGGTGTTAAATTCTTGTTGCAAGAGTCTCTCATCCGGTAATGTACACACAGAAAGATATTCCCACCACTTAAAAAAATTATGATGATTAAAACCAGCTGAGTCAATTCATAGGGCATTGAAGCAGGACAAGTGAAATGTAAACCCACGTTCTCTGGAGCTGTAAATGCTTTTAACACATGAGCTGCTTCATGTGAAACTTATTCCACTACCGGTATTGTGTTTTCATATCACTGCTCTTAAGGTTGATATCTGAGGATGAAAAAAATGCATGCTTTGAGAGGAGGAGTTTTCCCCTAAATTTTGAAATGTGGCCATCAGTGGCTAACAGACACAGAGCTTCCCTTCTAGGTAACAGGATCTGAGCAGAGATCAGTTTGAGGAAAGAAGCTGTTCCCTTGTTCCTATCACATATGTGCTTCTTGAAAAAGGATTGTTTAATCTGGCTTCAAAAGTGAGACAGAAGTCACTCATTTAGGAGACCCTCCAGACTCTAGGTCTCAGATGTACTTTCTTAGGTGATGAATGTTCCCGGATTATAGTTTATTATCTCCTTTTGCTTTGCTGATGAGTCATGAGTTATTCTGATGAGGGTTCATTGGAAATATTACCCTGAAAGACTACTCAGCTCTGGCCATGGAGACAGTGGCCTCCTGTAAGGTTTTAAGAATTCGTTTATCCATTCAGCAGATGTTTACTGAGCACGAATATTGTGACAAGCACAAGTCTAGACTTTTGAGATACATCAGTGTACAGAAAGGATGGAGGTGTCCATCCTGTTTATCAGCGCTTAGTACTCAAACATGTCTCTGTACAAGGTGCTGGGGGAAGTTCTTGCTGGAACACCAGAGACAGAGAAGGCATGGTCCTGCCATGAGAGAAACATCAATCTAGCTGAAATTATCAGGTTCAGGGGTTAGTTCAGTCCTCTGTCTTCAGATGGATAGAACTGAAGTTGAAGGATGCAGGCAAGGGCCTTCCACAGAGGCCCCCTCCCCCAAAGACTCAAAAAAGTCATTGTCTCTTCCTTCATGTCCTGATTGTCCTTGCGTAAGCCCCATCCTTCAGCTTCTGCCATTCATTATTTGGTTTCTACCATCACCCTATCTCCAGCTCTGATTTGACTCTTTTTACCAGGTTTTGGGGCACTGTTTCATCTCCCCCTGGAATGTAACTTTGGACAGTACTTACTTTCTGCTTTGTTAATCTCATGTCTGCATTGACAATCAGAGTGAAACGCTACCCTTGATGTGGCATTTATTTACACCAATTGTTAGTAATTCATTTTAAAAAGCATTTGTTGAACACTCATCATATTCAGGCATTTTACTGAGGCCCTGGGCACAGTGATACTCTCATACTTTGCAGAATAGAGTGGGATTGTCAGAAAAATGAGCCATTAATTAAGTACAATGCTTTGGGAATACAGAAAAGGAGCACCTACCCTGAGTGGGCAGAGTCTTGAGGCATAAGCAGAAATGAGTCAGGCATAGAAGCAGGAGCCAGATCAAGGGGAAGATATAAATATGTATGTGACAAGGCCATATGTCACCATCAGACAGATAAAAAGAACAGTGAATACTGTGGCATTCTCCTGAGACCACATACAGTCTGAAGGCCCACTTCACTCTTCCTGCAGGGGGTTATACCTCCTTCTGCTCTCTGGTCCCCCCTGACCTGGGGCACACAGGACGGAGGAAAAAAAAGAGGCAGGTGAGAAAGAGAACAGACAGGTGGAAACAGAGGGTTGAAGGAGTTTGTACCCAGTCAGATGCAGACAAAGAAGTAAAAACAGGCCATGCTCCTCTCTCACCCTTTCTCTCCACAGCTTTTAGCCATGTGCTTTAGCCAAGATCTTCTCAAATGGCAAAGAATCTACCTGCTGATGCAGGAGATGCGAGAGATGCAAGTTAGATCCCTGGGTTGGGAAGATCCCCTGGAGGAGGGCATGGCAACCCACTCCAGTATTCTTGCCTGGAAAATTCCATGGACAGAGGAGCCTGGCAGGCTACAGTCTATGGGGTTGCAAAGAGTCAGACACAACTGAGTGACTGAGCATGCATACACCTATTTGGGGGCTTCCCTGGTGGCTCAGACTGTCAAGAATCTACCTGCCAGGAGAACTGTGTTCAATCCCTGGATCAGGAAGATCCCCTGGAGAAGAAAATGGCAATCCACTCGAGTATTCTTGCCTGGAGAATTCCATGGACAGAGGAGCCTGGTGGGCTACAGTCCATGGGGTCACAAAGAGTTGAACACAACTGAATGACTAATACTTTTAGCCAAGAAACCATCTGTCTTTCACCACCTGATAATCCATGCATCCACCCTGGAACCTCTCATTGTGATGAAAGGTAGCCTTTGCTCACCTTCCTGTCAAAATGCAGAGTCACAGACATCCTAGAGGTTCTGGAACTAGCCTTAGTTTTCTAAAAAGCTTCATCTGAAAGCAAACTATCTGTGATAAAACTAAATAAACTCACTGAGAGGCCAATTTTCTGCTTTTCACTGGAACAAAAATAATGATTCCACTGGCACTTGGGAGAAGATGGAAAGCATTGATTAGGTATCCTCTGTGTCTCTGATTAATTTTTAAATGGAAAAACACTATGACTTAATTAATGGGTAGAATCTTTTGTCACATAATCTGGGCCAAGAAGGGAGAATTGACGAAAGATTAGGATTACCTTATTTGTTAACTGCTTAGAACACACCAGCCAAGGGGACATCGGCTGCATGGGTTTGACAGAGATGGCCAAATGGAAGAGATGCCTAGAGTGTGTGGACAGGGCAGGGCTTCTCTTATGGCTCCACAGGTAAAGAATCCACCTGCAGTGCAGGAGACCCAGCAGATATAGGGTCGATCCCTGGGTCGAGAAGATTCCCCTAGAGGAGGAAAATGGCAAGCCACTCCAGTATCCTTGCCTGGAGCATCCCATGGACAGAGGAGCCTAGCGGGCTGCTGTCCATGGGGTCACAAAGAGTCAGACATGACTGAATGACTAAGAACACTATGGGGACAGGACACAAAGCCCTCATCTCCTTTCTAGGCATGCCAAAATTTCCATGTATTCATCAGTCTGGAAGTTGCCCAAACCCTGTCCTGTTGGGATTTTAAGCAGGCTTCATTACCAAAGTACGATTGACTAAGTCATTGGCTATAGGTGATGGGATTCAGTCTCCAATCCCTCTCCCCTCCCAGGGTATTTGGGAGTGGGACATAAAGTTCCAACTCTCTAACCTCCAGTTTGGCTCCACGGACAACCATCCCCCATCCTTAGATGTGATCCAAAAGTTGCCTTATTAACATAACTAAAGACACTTTTATTACTCTCATCACTTAGGAAGCTCCAAGAGTTCTAGGAGCTCGGCACCATAGAAATATATATTTCTTATTATAAATCACAATACACAATGGTCTAACAGAAATAAAGGCAAGAATGGGAGTTGGATTTCCAGAAAAACAGGCATGGACTCACTGTTGCTAGTGCATTCAGATTTGCTCCCAAGGGTGTGAGCAGATGCCTTCCTACAGATGGCCCCAAGGAGATCCTTCAGGAAGGAGTAGCTCAAGTACCTGCCTCCTGATGGCCATCCCTAGAGCCTGAGGATGGGAGGGTGAGGCCTTTGGAGAACGTGCTGGATGGAGCAGCAGGGCAGGAGGGAAGAGAACAGCTCTTTGTTTCAGCTGCACTTCTTGGGTCCTGTTTCAGCTGAGCACTGGCGCAGACCACCCAGGGGAGCTGGCACTCTCTCTTCACCATTAAAAATCTGGGGGTGTTGCTATCGATTGACATTTGGAACTTGCCTCTGAGGTTAATACCAAGGCAACTGCTCTCTCTTAAGAGAGTCGTGAATTCTTTCAGGCCTTCAGTCGGTGGCTTGCCGTTCTCAGCCAATAAGAGTCAGCAAATAAGAGGATTGAAGCACTCTTAAAGAAACTTTAACCCAACCAGTTTTCATAGAGAGAAGAGGCCCCAGAAAGGCAGAGTGACCTGCCAAATGTCACATCAGTAATTTATGGCAGATTAATAATCATAAATTAACTCAACATGAAACTGATGATAAAGCTCAACCCTGAACAGCAAAACCTACGTGCCCTAAATACCATCATTCTGTTGCCAGTTCTTGGAAAATAACCCAAGAGGGATTACGAGGAAATTTTTCGTCTACCTCCACAATCAGCCTTGCTTTGTGACGCGGATGTCCTTGTAGCAGGTCTCCACAGAATCCATTTCATGTACTTCATTTCCTTCCCTGATTGCCTTCCACAGAAGAATCCTGTGAGATTACCTGGATCTTCAGGACCCCTCTAGGCCCTTTCCTCACGTGAGATAATGTGTAGTCCTGGGACTAGCAGCAGGTGAAAAAGTCTGAGGTACCAGCCAGGGCTAGTAGTTCTCAAAGTGTGGCCCAAGGATCATCCATTCAAACAGTGCTTATTACAAATGCAGATTCTCAGATAGACTCCAAAATAAGTCAGAAAGGGTCAGAATTATGAATGTAAATTGGTTCCTTGCATGCATGCTAAGTCATTTCTGTCATGTCCTACTTTTTTCGATGCTGTGGACTATAGCCCACCAGACTTCTGTCCATGGGACTCTCCAGGTGAGATACTGGATGGGTTGCCACGCCTCCTCCAAGGGATCTTCCCAACCCAGAGATCAACCCTACATCTCCAGCAGCTACTGCACTGCAGGCGGATTCTTTACTGCTGAGCTACCAGGGAAACCCCAATAGGTTCCTTAGGAGATTTTAAAGCATGCTAAAGCTTGAAAATCACTGCCCTAGGCTGTGGGTTACATCTGGCCTGACCATTCTAATACCTGTGAATAAGGTGATATAATCTTAGAGTAAGGTAGATAAATAGATAAATCTTATCATACTTAAATAATATCCATCCACTCATTAAGTCAGCTTTTATGAAGGGCTTTCTATCACTAGCAGCCTAATAGAATTAATAAAAATGGAGTACCTACCATATTCTATGTAATTGCTTTCATATCTTAACTCCTTTAATCCTTACAACACTATGGATTACTACTATTATGTTCATTTAAGAGAGGAACAACCAAAGCACAGAGAGATTTTTTTAAATTGTCTAAAGTTACAGAGCTTGTAAATGGTAGAAGCAGAATTTAAACCCAGGTAGTTGTCTAAGAACTCATGACCTTAATCACTGCATGGAAGAGCCTCCTCAATTATAAAGATGAGTGAGTCTCCACCATCAATGCAGGCCTTTCACCCCTTATCCAAGGAGCTCAGAGTCTAATCAGGAATCCAGACTTAATTACATTTATTAAATGCCATCATCCCTGGAGGAGAAAACTGCAACCCACTCCAGTATTCTTGCCTGGAGAATTCCATGGACAGAAGAGTCTGGTGGGCTATAGTCCATGGGGTCGAAAAGAGTCAGACAGCACTGAGTGACTAATACCCACACAACTGCCATCATAGTGGTATAAACAGAATGCTATGCAGGTAAAAAGGAAATCATTAACTGCCCAAAGTGTCAAGAAAGTCTTCAAGAAGAATTCTTACTTCCCCAGGAACCAGGGATCCTGTTTGTTTGGCTTCCTTTACCACAACTTTTTTTGTTGTTGTTGCAATTATTAGATGCTAAAAATAATTATGTTGAATGAGTGAATGAATCGATGAATGAGGTGATTCATTTCAGAGGGCACTGAAGGATAAGGAGGCAATTTTGTGACAAAGAAGAGGAAGAAGAATGCACACAACCTGGAGGAGTGAATGGTTAAAAATGGCTGTTGTTCTGGGAACAGAGATTCCATGTGACTAGAGGAAAGCATACCAGGGGGGCTTGGTGGAGTGAAGTGAGGAGGGAGGAAGAGGAGGCGGGAGTGGAAAGTCTTCGACGCCACGCGGAAGAATTTAGATTAGCCCTCTGGGCAGCCATTTTTAGGCCAGGGAGTGAGATGATCAGATTCCTTTAACAGGAAGGCACCTCGTGAGGCCATTTTGAAGGCACAAAGGGAATTGGAGTGAGGTGTACTAGGCGGAAGGCTAGCCAAGAGGGGTGAAGTGGTGAGAGATTAGAAAGGTCTGAGCTAACAGCTAAGGGCAGGGGGTAGACAGGGACGGACTAACAAGAGACGCATGCCTGAGGCAGAGGAGGCAGGACTCAGAGACCAAGTAAATACAGGATATCCAGATTTAACACTTCTGATTTTTAACGTAAGTGGGGATGCCGCTAACTGGAATGAGGAAAATAAAAATATAAAATAAAGATTAAAATAAATAAAATAAAAAGGAAAGTTTGAGGTGGAGAGAGCTAAAGAGTTTGCTTTTAAACAGGTGAGGCTTGCATCTTCTGTCAGCTTTTCCAATCTTTCCAGTGAACCTAAATTCCCAGGGGGCATTCATCGAGATGGTGGAGGAGTGCATTTGCCAATGAGATGTGATGTTTGGCGCCATCAGCCTCAGGATGGGAGTTGAAGCCGTGGGCGCAAAGAACACCCTTAGGAAGAAAGTATTGAGGGGAAAGAGAAGAGGACTAAGAAAGTGTTCATAAAACTCTGCTTTTAAGAGATGGGCAGTCAGTATGGCAAACAAAGCAGAGAAAGATAACTTCAAATTATGCTGGTCTAGAGGAAGGGTCACTAAGTATTTATTCAGAAGAATTTTAGGAAAAGAAAATTCTTAAAAATTCTGTGTGTGTGTGTGTTGTGTATTTTTGCTTTCTGGCCTATTTAGGTGTGAGTTTGTGTATGATCAGTTGTGTCCAACTCTGCAACCCCATGGACTGTAGCCCACCAGGTTCCACTGTCCATGGAGTTTTCCAGACAAGAATACTGGCGTTGGTTGCTATTCCCTTCGCCAGGGGATCCTCCCAACCCGGGGACACAATCCGTGTCTCTTGAGTCTCACACATTGGCAGGCAGATTCTTCTCCACTAATGCCACCTGGGAAGCCCCCCAAACTCTGTAGATAAGCTGAAACCTAGAACAGTGCTTTGGTAGTGGATGCTTTGGACACCAGCTCTCCTTCAGCTGTGAAAGTCTATATATGACATTTCTCCCAGTGAATGCCAAAGAGCCTGAGTGTGCAGAATCCTCCACCAAAGGTTTAGCTGTTGGTGTTCGACCTTAAGGCTTCCATGGTGGCAAGTTAGGAAAGTTTTCAAAGATCAGCAGTTACAGTTCTCTCCTCAGACCTTCTTCCTTCCAGTTTCTACTTGGCATGGGAGCCACAGCTCCACTGAGTCCATGCGCCTTCCCCAGAGCAGAGCAGAAAACAAGGAGAAAAACCTGTTAGGTAAGATAACCACCTTCTTTTAAATTTAACTCCATAAACATTGTAACACTTATCCTTTACCTCAATTTGATTGGCTATTTGTAGTAGACCTAACTCACCAAATTCAGTTGGGGGTTTTTAGGTTGGTGTGTTTTTGCCACGTTAGTGGAAGTTTCCCTAGGACTGCCCATAGCCTGGCAGTCTTTCACAATTTGAGGGGTGTGTGTGTGGGTGTGGGTATGTGTGTGTGTGTGTAAAAGAGAGAAAAGTTAATGCTGGTGTTTAAGGAGAACTGTAGGGAAATAACATTTTACGTAGGATTTTTCCTTGTGTCCATTAAGATGGCCAATGTCCTCATGGTCTGTGTTATATGAGATACCTACACAAATATCCTGCCTAAGGCAGAGCAATTCACAAAATCATAAATACTGATGCCAAATAAATATGTGGGGGGATGTTCAACCTCAACTGATGTCAAAGGAATATAAATAAAGTCAACAATACCGTGCTTGTTTTTCTCCTTTCAAGTTAGTAAAGGTGTTTTAAAAATTACAATATCCTGAGTTGCTCAAGGAAATCAGAAAATGAGATGCTGGTACTCTGTTGTGAGAATCTAATTAGGTACAACCTCAATTAAAAAAGAAAGAAAGAAAAGTTACATTGTACTACAACCACGGCCCTCCAAGTGTGTTCCCCAACCAGCCACATCAATATCTTCTAGAAACTTGTTAGAAATGAAAATTATGGATCTCTACCATAGAGAGCATATTCAAAAGCAGAGACATTACTTTGCTGACTAAGGTCCGTCTAGTCAAGGCTATGGTTTTTCCAGTGGTCATGTATGGATGTGAGAGTTGGACTGTGAAGAAGGCTGAGTGCCGAAGAATTGATGCTTTTGAACTGTGGTGTTGAAAAAGACTCTTGAGAGTCCCTTGGACTGCAAGGAGATCCAACCAGTCCATTCTGAAGGAGAGCAGCCCTGGGACTTCTTTGGAAGGAATGATGCTAAAGCTGAAACTCCAGTACTTTGGCCACCTCATGCGAAGAGTTGACTCATTGGAAAAGACTCTGATGCTGGGAGGGATTGGGGGCAGGAGGAGAAGGGGATGACAGAGGATGAGATGGCTGAATGGCATCACGGACTTGATGGACCTGAGTCTGAGTGAACTCCGGGAGATGGTGATGGAGAGGGAGGTCTGGCGTGCTGTGATTCATGGGGTCACAAAGAGTCGGACACGACTGAGCAACTGAACTGAACTGAACTGAACTGAACCATAGAGGTAGAAGGAAAATGGCAGCCCACTCCAGTACTCTTGCCTGGAGAATCCCATGGAGAGAGGAACCTGGTAGGCTACAGTCCATGGGGTGGCAAAAAGTCGGCCACGACTGAGCAACTCACTTTCACTTTCACCATAGAGGTACTACATTAGAAACTGGAACTGGGACTCGAACTCTGTCTTAACAAGCCATCCAGGTGATTCTCATGTTCAGTAAAGTTTGATAACTACTTGGGAAAAAAAAAAAAGTTCTTGATAAGTTGTAATGTGAAAACAATGAGAAACAGGCTACAAAACAATATATAATGTGAAGCCAATTTCCTTGGAAAAAATATCTATGTGTATGCATGTCTAGCAAAAGTATTAATAGAGTTTTTTTAAGTAACAGTATTTATCTACAGATGGTAAATATATAGATCTATTTGGTTTTTTTCTTGATGACTTTCTGTCTTTTTCAAATTTTCTATAATAATTATGTGCAATTTTCTAGTAAAAACTGTTATTTTACAAAGTTCTTACCCCTGAAAGTTCTGAGCACCAGACATTTAAGGAAATAAATTGCCCAAGTTCAGTGAAGAGAGAAACAGAAAGGATGGGTTAATTTCTCCCCTACTCAGTTCTGTTGGGAGTGTTACTGTTTTCAAAGCAGAACTTAACATTTTTTTGTACTCACTTTAGTTATGAAAGTGCCACACTAGCTGTCTTAAGCATCGTACATCAAAGGGTATGTGGTGAATGGTGAACATCAGATTTCAGACTCAACTTCTTTTGAGACCATGACGGGGTGATTTTCTTTCTTGCTTTCTTTCTTTTTCCTGTGTTGTGGGATGGTGGTTTTTTCCTGTGTTGTGTCCAGGAATTGTTGCAAATTGGCATGTGCTGGTCTTCTGCTTTGGACAGGGTCACTTTGGGTCTTCATCACAATCTGTATCACTCTAAAAAAATCAAGAGCATCTTCTCCGTTCTTGGGAGTTTCATGTAAAGAGCTCAATAGCCATTGCTTTGTTGGCACAACCACTGAATATATCAGGCGGCCTCAGCCTTTTGTTACAGGATAGCAGGACAGAGAAAAGACAGACCAGTTTCCTTGTAACTAGTTCTATGCCTGAGACAAGTCTCTGGTGTTCTCTGGGTCTCGCTTTCTTCACCTTTAAACTGAAGGAGTTGACAAGATGATCTCTGAAGTCCCTCCCAGCTCTGAATTTCGGCACTTTAATGACTAGACTCACAGAGATAGAGTGACCATAACCAGAAGGCAGTGTAAAGCTCTTTGATCTGTTTCATACAGTTTGGCTTTGCGAAAGCCTGGTGGTATTTTTTTCAGAAGCTGAGACTTCCTTTCATGGGCGTCTTCCTGCTCTGGTGCTGAAAATCTATTTTGAGATATTTACTTGAGCAATATTATCAATGAGAAATGGTGTTTGGAATTCAGAACCCTTTCCATTACAGTACCGAGGAGCTGGAGCGCTTATAGTTAGAAACGGCCCTTTCTATAAATGTAGAGGGAAAAGGTGGACCACATAGCACAGGTCACTGGAATCTGAACTGTTTATGAGAGGACACAGCAGTTTTTTGTTTTTTTGATTTTTTTTAGTTGGAGAATAGTTGCTTTACAATATTGTGTTTGTTTCTGCCGTACATCAGCATGAATCAGCCTACGTCCCCTCCTTCCCACCAGTAGTTCTTCAGATCAGTTAAAAGACTTGGATTCTAATCCTCGCTGTGACCTTGTTTGAGTATGTTCTCTCTTTTTCTCAGCAGCAGTTTCCTCATTGGAAATATTTCTAATTGATCTGTAGTATTCTTTCATTTCTGAAAAAAATGTGAGTTTTTGACTGGAAAAAAAAACAAGATATTATGAGGATAAAGACAATTGTCCTATCTGAGGAAGTCCCTCAGGAAGTAACTATTCTAGAAAAACAAAATTGTAGAGTTGGAAGAAAGAACTCTGTCGATCCCTTTGAGGATCTGAATCATTTCTACGGGATCCAACTTTTCCTTGACAGGCAACAGGAGATGAACACATATGTCGTCTGGGGCTGGCACTTGCCAGCTTTTGCTTGGGGTGCGGGAAGTGTGTGCTTAAACTGCCGAGACAGCCCCAGGTTTGGGGGAGCGCTCTCTGCTTCTCCTTCTAACTGCAGAGCGTTCACAGCGTGCACTCCACCATCAAGGAAGCACGAGAACCTCGCTTGGCACAGGAGTAATGTGAGTAATGAAGCTTTGGCTCTAGCCAGCATTCTAAAGCTGGGGTTTTGCAAAAGTTGCAAATCCCCAGAGGAAATGCTGGAGCACAGAAGGCTTGCATATCATGGATTACACTAATCCAGGCAGGAAGTGATAATGACATAGTTATACAAGCAGTGTTTTTCATGGCTAATTGGGAAGGATGGTCATTTAATTAAACTGCACCAGACCTTGAGGGTTTTTTTGTATCCAAGACAGCCTAAGAGCCCTTCCTAGACACCCTTCCTCGGGTCGCTTAAGCTCAATTGTAAAGGGTAGAGTCTATCTTTTTTATTAATTTCCAACATGTAATACCTAGTATTGTCCTTGGAACATAGAAGGTGCTAGACCTGGAGGAGAAGGCTTCTGAGTATGTTATTAGCCATATGAAATGCTTTGTTTTAAGCCAAATAGGGATGCCAACACTTGATTCGATCAGCCTCTCATGGATGCAAAAACAGTTCTGGCCTGATTCTGCATGGATATGCTGATCATACACACAAAAATAAAGTAAAATAAAATAAAAATTAAGATTGATAAAGTAAAGAGAATTCCCCCAATGATGTTATACATATATATATATGTAAAGTTAATAAAGTTAAATTATATATATACATGTATATTGTCAGGATTAAAAGTGCTTCTTTAATTAAAGAAAAAGCCTTTTGAAAGCTTAAAATGAATATGATGGCTGCATAGTGTATTAGAAGGGAGTAATGCATTGAGTGTCAGAAAAACTGTATTTCAGTCCCCTGGTGCTGACACCAACCTGTAGTAAGATACAACTTTCCTCATTCGCAAAATGAAAGGTGTGTATTGCAATGGTTATATTTCCCAAACCAAAAATTACCCCAGTTTTCATCATGTGGGAGACGAGGCAAGCTGGGTGATATAATTTGGGAGCTAAACTATGGGAAGTTTCTGGACACAACGATGCCATTCAAACAGAGGAATAAAATATGACACTGTGCCTGTTGACTAAAATTCAGGATATATGGATGCTGAACGTGAAACAATACAGTCTTAAAAAGTTACAGTGGAGATCTTCTAATTATGTTTGTATTGCCCTGAATTTTTCCTTTAGCAGCGGAGTAGAAAATTCCAGAAACTTGATGCTACTTGGAAGGTCAGTGTCCCATCATCCCTTCTCAGCCTGACGTGACCCTTCATGGGTCCTCTAACCTGCCCCCGTCCCATCTGATGGATTCCAAGACTCCTTTGTCTGTCTTACAGAGTCCAAAAATGAGCCCTTTAAGAGACTGTAAGAGATCCAGGCTGTTCTGCTCAGGGAATCATACTAGGAAGGAATGAGATTTATGAGATGAGGTAATAGAAATACAAATAGAAATACATTCTAAAGGAACTTTTTCCTCAAATGCCTATTTTCTTGGTGATTGATTTGTGTGGGGGAGGCCAAGGAGATTGAATTCCCTTGCTTTCCCCACCACATTCGTACTGTTTCAGCTTCTAAATGTTCCCCAGCACAGGACATCGGCATCTTCTCAGAGACTTGTCCTCAGGGATGCTCTCCACTCTCAGCTCTGTAGTTTCTAGAGGCTTCTTGCAGTGACATTTCTACTTTCCACTGACACTTGAGAAATTTTATTAAAATGGAAGAAGATTTATCCCCCCAGCCGAAATTGGGGTCACTGATACTCACAGAAAGGTGCAGTGACTCTCAGGTTATCCTGCAGCCGTTTGTCAAGCCTTATAGAGTAATTTATAGGCAAGTGGGCACCAAGGGTCACCCCTAGAGGGTGCAGAGCAAACTACAGTGTCCCCCAAATTTGTGTTTGTGATAAATAACAGAGGCTGTATAAGCGAGTCCCTACTGTTGCAGGCACAGAGCTACACAGATTCTATGCATCCTTCTATTTAATCCTTAAGAAAAATTTGTAAAGTAGGGATCATTAGACTTCATCTTAGAAATGGGCAAATTGAAGCTTAAGTCAATCAACTTACCAAAGTCCATGGGGTTTGTAAGTATTACAGTTGGGTTCAAAACCAGAGATTTCCTATTATAAAATAGAATACAATAAGTCCATTTGGATCAACCTAGAGATTATCATACCAAGTGAAGTAAGAGAGAGAAAAGACAAATATCATATGACATCACTTATACATGGAATCTAAAAAAGATGGTACAAACTAAGTTATTTACAAGCAGACTCAGACATAGAAAACAAATTTATGGTTACCAAAAAGAAAAAGTAGGGGAGGGAGGGAAGGATAAATTAAGAGTTTTGGATTGACATATACACACCACTATATATAAAATAACCAACAGTGATCTACTGTGTAACACAGGGAACTCTACTCAGTATTTTGTAATGACCTATATAAGAAAGGAACCTGAAAAAGAATGGGTGCATGTATATGTATTGGAGAAGGAAATGGCAACCCACCCCAGTACTCTTGCCTGGGAGATCCCATGGACAGAGGAGCCTGGTGGGCTACAGTCCATGGGGTTGCAAAAGAGTCGGACACAACCTGGCAACTATACACACATATGTATAACTGAACCACTTTGCTGTACACCTGAAACTAACAACATTGCAAATCAAGGCACTCCAATATAAAATTAACATTAAACTAAAAGTACAGGGCTTTCTGACCAAGCTCAAATGACAGGAATACTTGTAAAGGGAAAGAAGAGGTACATGGCCTCCTGAAGGGTCCATGGAAGCAGGAGGAGCTGGGGGCTTCTCTCCTGATGTAAGTAGCTCTGTGCATTCTGTAATCATAAGCATCTCAGGGATTTTGTAGGCTCTGAAGATAAGTCAATTCTGCCTGGTTCGCCCCTGATCTAACAACAAGCTCTTATTGATCTCTTTCTATAGTAAAAAAGCTTCGGAGTAGGCAAGAGAGTAACAAAGTTTGTTAGAACATATACTGTTTCCTAATTCAAGACCATAAACACTACAGTGCAGGGCATGCCAACTAACTATAATAAATTCAGAATGTGGTATTACTTTACGTAAAGTGGAATGGGCATACTGAGTAGAGGCAATGGATCTGTGGCTCTTTCAAACGTGGTCCCTGGACCAGCAGTGTCAGGCCATCATCACCTGGGAATATATTAGCCATGCAGATTCTCAGGCACCACCCCAGGGGTGGGGACCAGCAATCTGTTTTGTTAACTGAAGTTTGAGAAACACTGGATTAGGAATTTGGCTGGTAATTGAATTTGGCTTGCTAGGAGATGGGGTAAGGGACTGACAGCAAATTATTCTGGGTAGGTAATCCAGGGCTGCTGACTTAAAAGCATTGAACTTCTTGCTACAGGGACTTCAGCAGGTGGATGAAGTGTGGATGGCAAACCTTTTAATGAAGTTTACATTTAGAAAAATCACTGCTTTGCAGTAAGATTCAAGGGACCTTAACACTCTGAACCAGAACTGATCACAAATTTCTCCACTTTTTCCTGCCTTTTCTGTTCTTCCCACTCAAGTTTCTGTGACAACTGTTCTGATACAATTTGTATTTATGAAAATCATATTAATTTCATTAGGGCCTCAGGGATTCTTACAAATCAATATTTTTCACATCTGTGGATCATAAGGAAGAGCAGCCTCCCTTTGCCCACTAGTCAACAGGAAACAGAAGGAGAGCTGTTCTCTTGTGTTAATTAGGAAGGCTCAAAGGCGCAACTTTGGGAATTTTCACATTTTTCCTCTGCTTTTGACTTTTTCCCCCAAAGAAGGCTTTATTCTGCTAACACAGCAAATCTTATTTCCTTTCCCAAAAGGTAAGGCTGAGAAAAAGGCTTATCCACATCCTCTTAACAAATTCCATCTACCTGGGCATTTGAATGATATATGTTCTAAATGAGAATTTTAACAAGAGCTGGAAGATCATGGAAGAGCAATGCCCTTGGTTCATTCCCTGCAGGGTCGTCTCACTCCTGATCATTCTAGCCTGAACCTCGTGACAGCTCCTCTGTGAAATTAAAAACTAGGCTTCATACATAAATTAGGACTTGCCAATTTTACGATTTCAAGACTACTCTTGTTGACTTATTGTCAGACTTTGCAGAGGTTTGAGGAGTGGAGATTCCTGCCAGCTTTGGACACTCTCCCAAGCAGCTCATTTTGTGCTGACCTTTGAGAGCGTTCTCGATCACTCCGGACATCTCCCGTGTCACACAGGAAAACCTAGACAGATGGTCAACCTGGGCAGCATCTTGCTTTCAGAGCCTGTCTCCGTGTGTGGGCCTGGTCACCCCAGGACCGACAAAACAAAGCCAGGGGACAACTGGGTGGTCCACCATGTTAGGGAAACCAACACATGTCAACCGACTATGAGAATTGACTCTTTTCTTTTGTAAATAAACTATAAGTGTTCACCAAACCTTGGAGTCTATGCGACCCTGTAGCACCTCTTATCCATATAATTCATTTTAGCAGTAATCGTACCCTCTCAGAAAAACATGTTTTGTGTTTAGCCTTGCCTTCCCTACAGGACTTGAAATACCTTGAGAACAGGAAATATGATTTATACTTTGTTTGAATACTAAAACCACAGTCCTGGAAACACAATAGATAATTCTCCTTGAACTGAATTAAAACAGAATGGAATATAAGAATCAGGGACCTCCTCTTGAAGTCTGAAATAGGTACTTTAAGGGGTTAAAAATGAAAGGAAAGAAAAAACAAAATGCAATCTTAAATGATCAGGCAGTAAGGTTACAGAAGTTATTACCCACAGAGGTGATATAAGCAGCAAATACATAGACTTTAAGAATTTTTTTTATTTGGATTCTTTGAACTGATTGTGAACCACATATGTGAGCTTTATATCTACTTATCTATATTAAGTAGATATATTAATGAAAGATCATAAGTATAAATAAGTAAAATTATCCGGTTACTTAGAAAGTGAAGTCGCTCAGTTGTGTTCGACTCTTTGCAACCCCATGGACTGTAGCCTGCCAGGCTTCTCCATCATGGGATTTTCCAGGCAAGAATACTGGAGTGGGTTGCCATTTCCTTGGCTACTTGCAAGAGTCCAATTTTATATAGCAAGAGATAACTTAAAAGATGATTTTCATGCCTCCTGCGTGTCATTCTTGTTAGTTGAACAACCAGTGGTGGTAGAAGAGCTAGCATTTAGTTCAACAGAAGGCTGATGAGAATCTGCCAAAGTCCCTAGGTTCATGATTAAAATTACTTTCCTACTGTAGTGCCTGCCATTGTTCTAAAGACCGCTAGAGGTTAGATATATGTGTCCACTCAGTCACTCAGTTGTGTCCAACTCTTTGCAGCCCTACAGACTGTAGTTTGCCAGGCTCCTCTGTCCATGGGATTTTACCAGCAAGAATACTGGAGTGGGTTGCCATTTCCTACTCTAGACACAGATGGATAAACAATGTTTTCTGTATTTTCTGTGATTTCATGGACAAAGCCTCATGATGTTTGTGTCAAGATGTTTTAGGGAAAGTCCTTCACTTTGGACATTGAAATATCAAGTGGGACAGCCCCTCTCTCAACCAGCAACCACTCCCTGTCAGAAATGAAGCTTGTGTAGTCTAGATCCAATCCATTCCTACATACATCTTTGCTTCTGGAGTTTAGAAACTTCACTGCATTCTCCAAATGCCAGCTTTGAGAGACATACAAAGCACAGACTGTTTATCAGTCTCTTCTTGTAGTGTCTGGCTTTCTGGCACTTTCTTCCTCTGCCACATCGTAACGATGCTGCCAGAGAAGCCATTGGAATGGCTCTCTCCAATGACTGCTGTTGCTAATACAGTGCAGAGTCTGCTCTGCCCGCCCGACTGAGACGTGGCTGGGGACTTCTCAACCAGTATAATTACAGAGTCCACCCACCAGTGCAAGTGAGCCATGGGGCCAAGAGAACACTGAGTTTAAGATTCCGTTGTGTTTTGTTTTTATTGCCTCATAATACTGAAGTTCTAACTTGGAGATGAAACATTATATAAAGGGACCCCGGTTTGCTTTCAGCGGTAATTTGTTTTTCAGCCCCAACAAAGCAGGAAGAGTTGTTGTTGTAGTTATTTAATCTCAGTGCTTCTGGATGAACAGGGACCATTCTTTACCTCCTCTGGTCAAACTCTTTAGATGGTTTTCAGAAACTGGTTAATATGTCCTCAGGTCACCCTGTGCTGAAGTTAAGTATCCTTGTTTTTCAAGTTGGAAAAAAATGAAGCACAGAAAGCTGCTTAGGCAACTGGCTTGGCCTGTCGGGGATGGGAGCCTGAGCCGCCACTGGGAGCTCTGGGTGTCGGGAGGGCGGGCGCTCTTGCCTGCTCTCAGGGCCGTTGCGCGCATGCGCGGTCTGGGGGCAGCAACATGGCGGCGAAAGCAAGCGTCCCACTCAAGGAGACGGTGGCTCCGAAACATCCCCCAGAGAGGCCTCCTCGCCGGCTGACAGTTACAGCAAGTGACCTTCAGCTTCACTCTGGAAAGTCCTAGTGACTAATTTAACAAACCTTTGTTGTGTGGTGGGTGGAGGGGGGAGGAGGCTGTCTGGGCCCGGGGCCAGTGTGAGCCATCTTCAGGCCACGCAGGGGGTTGAGGGAGAGATGCGAGCAGAAGGACTCAGAAGAAAAGGGGCTCCTCTACCTGGTCAGGGAAGAGATCTGACCATGTGGACAGATGGAGGCCCTGGGTGACGGAGGCGAAGCGTGTCAGCAAACCAGGAGCACTTCCTGTCTGCAGGCAGGCGGAGGGCCAGTTCTTCGATGAGCTGGAAATAGGAAGCGGCGGGGGGTGGTCAGCAGAACCCTTGTGCTCTGTGGGGTTTACCAAGCAAAGTGAAAGAGCTCGTTATGTCAGTGATCCAGGGAGCTTGTTTATGTGCTGTGTTTTCTTTTATGTTTCCTCTTGTAATACTTGATAGTACTCAATCCAAAGAGGCCACACCGCCCTTACGTCTCAGACCTACATCAGCCAGGAGCCATTGTTCGGGCTGCAATTATTTTGCCCGGGCCGTGTGGGCTGGATATGTTTAGATCATGAGTTAGCTCACTGATCTCTGCTTTCTCGAAAGCAGGAGGGGGCAGGGCGGGGAAGGTTCCTTCTGTCGCCCTTTCTCTAAAGAAGTGACGTTGCCTCCCAGGCATTCTTACAGCACAAAGCCCTGTTCTAAGTGATGCGGAGGTAATGACTGAATATGGGACCAGGCCATTCTGGTAAGCACAAGATTTTCCTCCTAGGTTTTCTTAGTGAATTGTTACAGCCTTGTCCAGGGCGTGGTATGGTTTGGAGGCAAATGAGACTCGGAGAAATGCAGGAGGTCTCCTAATAGACAGTCTGACCCTGCCCTAAAGGGCCTTTTGAAGAACCATAACCAGCAAGAAGGCAGATGGAACTTAGACCGTTCTGAGCCCCGCCAGCATTCCCAGGACCTTTCTTCCTTCACCTTTCCTTCCTCTTCTTCTTCTTTTAATATTTATTTAATTAGTTTATCTATTTTTATTTTTGGCTGTGCTGGCTGGCGGGTTCTTTGTTTCAGTGCACGGGCTTAGTTGCCCCCACGGCATGTGAGATCTTAGTTCCCTGACCAGGGATCGGGCCCACATGCCCTGCTTTGGAGGGCGGATTCTTAACCACTGGACCACCAGGGAAGTCCCCTGATCAGCCTTTCTGACTCAATTCAGCTACTAATCTCTGCTGGAGTTTCTGAGGGAGCCCAAGCTACAGCATCCCTCTGTCCCACTGAGTCCCAAACAAGTTGAGAAGCATCACTATTCTTCTAATTTCTTTATTTTATATTGGAGTATAGGTGGCTTAGGCAGTAAAGAAACTGCCAGCAACGCAAGAGACTCGGGTTTGCTCCCTGGAGAAGGGAATGGCTATCCACTCCAGTATTATTTTCCCTGGAGAATTCCATGGACAGAGGAGCCTGATGGGCTACAGTACATGGGGTCACAAAAGTGTCAAACACAACTGAGCAACTGACACTTTCATTTTCATAGTTGATCTACAATGTTGTGTTAGTTTCAGGTGTACAGCAAAGTGATTCGGTTACATGTATACATATACCCATTTTTTTCAGATTCTTTTCCCGTATAGGTTACTATAGAATATTAAATTGTGATATGGTAGAAAATATCACCATTTTTAATTAAAAAGAAAAAAGCACTACAGTGGGAGACTTAATCCACCAACGTGACTCCAAGTTTAGGCAGACATCTTTCTCAAGGCTTGGGCACCAGGAAAGCCTAATGGGTGAGATTTACCTTCTGGAGAAGCAGAGAAGCATTCTCTGCATGGCTGTACCCAAGAGAAAGCAGATCATTAGGATCCGCATGCCCCTGGCAGAGTAAATTGAGGGCCTGGAGGCCAGTGTTACGAATTGTGGGGCTTCATGATGCAGAAATTGAAGTCACTTCACCTGACACCTCCTCCAGGATGTCTTACCTGGAGCATGTAGACTAGGTTAAAGTGCCCTCTCTGCTCCCTGTAGCCCTCTCTGCATATGGCTATCTTGTCACATGTCCTGAATTATGACTACTGTTCACGTGCCTCTCTGCCCTGCCCTTCATTAGAATGATATCCCATTAGAATGAGTCCCTTCATCTTTCTGTCTGTAGTGCCCGGCACCCAGCAGGTACTGGTAAGAGTTGGTTGAATGGCACTGAACCAGGATACTGAATCTCGTTTACAACCCATACTGAAAAGACTTTGTTGTTGGGTGGTCTCAGAAACTTCTGAGATGTTTTCCTAAGTGTTCATTTACAAAGTTAGGATAAGCACTGATAAGAGGCAGCTCTAGAAGTTCTAAAGGAAAGCAAAAGCTATAATATGTAGATAAAAGCTGCAGAGGCTGTTGGCAGCCGATTCTGTTTATCAACGTGAACCTGTACAGAGGATGTTTGTGCGAGCAGCCCAGTTGAGAGTTAGTGTATGCGCTGGTGATTAATTGCAAACATGTTGCTGCTGAAGGATCAATCCAAGATTTATCCAGTTACATTGCCTGCAGTGAAGTACAGTCGACTTTTGAATAACATGGGTTTGAATTTCACAGGTCAACTTATACACATTTTTATTTTCAATAAATAAACACTACGGTGTTACACGACCCAAGGTTGGTTGTATGCATGGATGCAGGGATATAAAACTGTTAATTGCTCAGTCTTGTCCAACTCTTTGCGACCCCATGGCCTGTATGCTGCCAGGCTCCTCCATCCATGGGGATTTTGCAGGCAAGAATACTGGAGTGGGTTGCCATTTCCATCTCTAGGGGATTTTCCTGACCCAGGGATCGAACCTGGGTATCCTGCATTGCAGGCAGACTCCTTACCATCTGAGCCACCAGGGAAGCCAGGGATATAAAAGAACCATGTATGTGGAGGATCCGAGTATGTGAAGGGCTGACTATAAGTTAAACTCAAATTTTCGACTAAACATAGGGTTAGTACCTCTAACCTCCACGTTGTTCAAACTCAAAATTTGATGTCTAGAGCAACAGCAGCACTTAGGAGCTTGTTAGAAATGCAGATTCTTCCTGATCCCTGACTCTGCTCCTAATAATCAGAATGTTGTGAACAGCATCTAGGAATTTGTTATAACAAGCCCTATAGGTGATTCTCAGGCTGCTAAAGTTCAAGAAGCATCATTGCAATATGCTTCCTTTAGTGTGGGAAGAACAGATTTGCAGCGTCAAAGAAATGCTGGTAAGCGTTCCCATCATTTGCAAGGTGATGTTCCAAACACTGTAAGTGTATTATCTCCATTATTCCTTGCATCAATCCAATGAAATGGTCACTAAGTTTCATTTGATTTTATAGATGAGAAGACTGAGACCCAAAGCCAGGGCTAGGGTAAGGCAAAGGAGGCAATCTCCTCCTAGGGAGAGAAATTTAAGAGGGTGCCCCAAACTCAGTAATCAAGGTTAATAATATTTTAATATAATATTTTTAAAAATCAAAAATAGTGCTAATAAATTAGTAATGATCAGGATATGAAAGGTCCAACAAGCAGAATGGTTGCAATTACTTGTCAGGATGATAACAGTAAGAAGCAGGGTCAAGATGAACCCAGGCTGGTTCACTCCAGACACTGCTTTCTCAGTGGAGATGCCATGGACCACCTATCAACTCCCACTACTGTGTTCTGATGGGGAAGGGAAGGGTCCAAGCCTAGGAGCAAGTAGCATTTGGGTCACAGGGATGCCTCATGGATCTGAGCTCATTGGGACCTCAAGCAAAACAAAGCAAGCAAACAAACCCAGCCACCTAAAAACGGAAGCAGAAAATTCAGATGGGCCCTCAATTTCACAGCTTGGCCACCTCCGAACTTCAGTATGAAAAAGGAAGATGATTTCCAAAGCTTCCTCCCAATTTTTCTTCTGGCTGGCTCCTGCTGGGAGAATCAGTGGGGAGAGCTACTCTGCATTCTGGCTGTGGGAATGTGATAATTAGAATCACTTAATATAACTGCCCTCCTTGGTCCGTCCACCTTTGGAGAGAGAGAGATTGAGCATTTCCCTTGCTTCCCTGCGAGATTCTGGCAGACAGGCAAGCTGCTTGTCTTGAGGGCTTGTCATTGAGAGCTGGTCACCTGGAATGCCCCAACATGTTTGGGCTGCATTGTTCAACTCCATTGGTATTCTCCCAGGAAAACTTCTCTCCTTCTTTGTCCAAATCAACATTCTGTGAACATGGTATTTCCTAACCTGAAAACATGGCACGTTTCTGCTGCACCCACCATGATTCTTCCTTGCTTTATATAAATTGACTCAAAGGAATATTTGTGGTAAATGTGTTCATGTGTCAGGAGACTGAAACATAGTTACAAACTGTACATGATACATTAAAGAAGATCAAAGGGCTTACGGCTGGTTTCTACTTTTCCTCTCTTTAGTGGGGACAGAGTAGAAGATGTTCTAGAAACCTAGAATTCTTGCCAGCCATGTACCCTATGATATTTAAAGCAAACTGGAGGCACAGAATTTGAAATGTAGACGTTTGGACAGAACATCAAATAGCTGGTCAGTTTCTCCACCTTCTTTTTTAATAGCTATAGTATTTGGGGATAAGTTCTTTCTCAGATGGGCAATTTCAAGTCAATGGAGGTCATTTCCCAAATGTTATGAAGTAAGTGCTGAAGGGATTTCTTTGCTATGGATAGAAATACATGTTTACTCTTTTTCACCCTTTGAGTACAAACATTTCTTTCAATAATTTATCCTAGAAATATGTCTGCTAAGTCACTTCAGTCATGTCTGACTCTTTGCAACCTCATGGACTGTAGCCCACCAGGCTCCTCTGTCTATGGAATTCTCCAGGCAAGACTACTGGAATGGGTTGCATGCCCTCCTCTAAGGGATCTTCCCGACCCAGGGATCGAACCTGCTTCTCTTAGGTCTCCTGCATTAGCATGCAGGTTCTTCCCAAGCTGCCTGGGAAGCCCAGAAATATGTATAGAGCACCTATTAGCTAAAATCATGAGAGGCAGGTATATGGGGACGCTGTGGTCTCTGCTTTTCAGGAATTTATAGATGACAATCAGGAAATGTCACTGATAACTCTACTGCAAGATAGGACAGACTAAAAAGAAATAGCCTATGTACTTTGGACATTCAGAGATGAGAGAGACACACCTGGGAAGGATCTAAGAAGAGACACCTCAACCCCATGGATCAAAAGGATTTGATAAGTGAAAGAGGGCTCCAAGTGAAGAGAACAGGAGCAAAGGCAAGAGGGTGAAGAGAGATGGCTGGAGCATGCTCCAAAACAGGGATGTGTCCCAGGGAGCTGGAAAGAAGCAGAAATTATATGGGGGGGGTTTGAACTACATTCATTAGGTATGAGGGAGCCAGTGAAGATTTTGTTTTTCAGCAGTGATGGAATATCAGTAAAGTTGTGCTTCTGAGCAGCACTTTTCAGACTTCACTGTGTGTTCACATCACCAAGGGATTTGTTAAGACGCAGATTTGGGTTCAGGCAGGGACTTGAGAGTGTGCATTTCTAAGAAACTCCCAGGTCATGTCCTTGCTACTGGACTACAAAGCACGCTCTTAGTAAGAAGGCTTTAAAAATATGCGGTAATGGGAGATCAGAAACATTGAAGTGGAAGAAGGCTGAGACTGGGAAAACAGGGCTTGGAACACTGGCCCAACGAGAGATAAAGCAGATCTGAACTAGAGTGGAGGACCATCTGGTGTAAGTGAAATGTGTGAGCTTGACAGCTGCTTTACAAACTGTGAGGGAGGAGAGTCACTGTCACAGGTGACCCTAAGACCCCCAGACTGTGGGCACAGGTGCTGTGAGCATACCCCGCCCCTCAGACGGTGCTCTAGTCACCCAGAACCACTCACAGTTCTCTGGACTTGCCTGTCTGTCTGTCTGGACTTCTGTCACATGCCTGATTCTGAAAGAAATGCTAGGAAATGTATCTCTCAAGGCCCTCGTCAGAATAACTCCTATAGAACCCATGCAACTCAGGTCAGGTGTTACCTCTTCCTGGATGCCTTCCTGGTACCCTCACCTACCGCTTCCCCCAGGCCAGGTTCGGTCTCCCGCCCATGTGCTCTCATGACATCTTGGGAGGTCTCAGATCAAAGCCTGGTGTAGTCAGATGACATACCTGTCATTGACCCCATGCTTCTGGAGTATAGGTTTTATCTTTTTCAGTGTTGTGACCTCAGTGTCCTAACGAGGGAGAGACTCGTCAATATTTGATGAATGAATGGATGAGGCATGAGGAAGAGCAGAGTTTTACTCACCTGGTGGCAGTGGCGTTTGTTTTTGTCATGTCTGGCAAGAAAGGAAGTTGTTTACATGTTGAATCGAATCTAGTTTGGTCCGTGATAATTTTGAAGTGCAGAAGATCCAGGTGAAGATGTCCAACAAATAGAAATTTCAGTGTGCCACGTAGAAAGACATTGAGATCTGAGTACAATGGCTTAGGAGTCATATGCATGGAGATGACATGCAGAGTACAGAAGGGGATGAGATTAAGACAGTGACGAAGAGAGACAAAGGGAGAGAGACAGCCAGCGGAGGGAAAGAGTCACAGAGAA